>NC_138575.1:209161238-209452567 GCF_964289735.1 Phaethon aethereus
GTCAATTGCACGCAAACTATGTGGCAGAAGTTTGTATGGAGTGCACCATCATCATATGCCAACTCATTATCAATAATGACCTGGAAAGACAGAGAGAGACCAACGGTGGATGAATGCCAGTGGCCAGCTCTGGCAATACGAAGAATGTCTCTTTTCCTCCCTACGGGCCTACGTCTGAGCTGTAGAGAAACTGACCCAGGCGTTCCAGCAATTCAAAGACGATATGTCCTACCCCCCACCCATACAGACCAATATCTCAGCTATTAGGAAATACATCCCTATAATTTACCATGGACTGATCCAGACTGCACCGAAACAGGGTGAAACTCCAGAACACCTGCAATACATTGATGATCTCATCGTATGGGGTAACACAACAGAAGAATTTTTTGAGAAAGGGTAGAAAATAACCCAAATCCTTCTGAAAGCCCGTTTTGACATAAAACAAAGTAAGGTCAAGGACCTGCACAGCAGATCCAGTTTTTAGGAGTAAAATGGCAAGACGGACATCATCAGATCCCAATGGATGTGATGAACAAAATAATAGCTATGTCCCCACCAACTAGCAAAAAGGAAACAAGATTACTTAGGTATTATGGGTTTTTGGAGAATGCATATTCCAAATTATAGTCTGATTGTAAGCTCTCTCTATCAAGCGGCCCGGAAGAAGAATGATTTCAAATGTCGCCCTGAGCAACGACAAGCCTTCAAACAAATTAAACAAGAAATAGTGCATGAAGTAGCACTTGGGCCAGTCTGGGCAGGACAAGATGTTAAAAATGTGCTCTACACAGCAGCCGGGAAGAATGACCCTACCTGGAGTCTCTGGCAGAAGGCACCAGGGGAGGCTCCAGGTCAAACTTTAGGGTTTTGGAGTTGGGGATACAGAGGATCTGAGTCCTACTATACTCCAACTGAAAAGGAGATATTGGCAGCATATGAAGGGGTTTGAGCTGCCTCAGAAACACAGCTCTTCCTGGCACCCCGATTGCCGGTGCTGGACTGGATGTTCAAAGGGAGGGTCCCCTCTACACATTATGTGACTGATGTTACGTGGAGTAAGTGGGTCGCACTTATCAAACAACAGGCTCGAATAGGAAACCCCAATCGCCCAGGAATCTTGGAAGTGATCATGGACTGGCCAGAAGGCAAAGATTTTGGAATATCGCCAGAAGAGGAGGTGGCACGTGCTGAAGAGGCTCTACCATATAATAAGCTGCCAGAAACGAAAGGCAATATGCCCTGTTTACTGATGGGTCCTGTCGTATTGTAGGCAAACATCGAAGGTGGAAAGCTGCTGTATGGAACCCTATATGACGAGTCGCAGAAGCCGCTGAAGAACAAGGTGAATCAAGTCAGTTTGCAGAGGTGAAAGCCATCCAGCTGGCCTTAGATATTGCTGAACGAGAAAAATGGCCAATACTCTATCTTTATACTGACTCATGGATGGTGGCAAATGCTCTATGGGGGTGGCTACAGCAATGGAAGCAGAGCAACTGGCAACGCAGAGGCAAGCCCATCTGGGCTGCCGCATTATGGCAAGATATTGCTGCCCAATTAGAGAATCTGGTTATAAAAGTACGTCACATAGGTGTTCACATACCCATGTCAGGCCACTGAAGAACATCAAAACAACTATCAGGTGGATCAGGATGCTAAGATTGAGGTGGCTCGGGTGGATCTGTACTGGCAACATAAAGGCGAACTATTTATAGCTCGGTGGGCCCATGATACCTCAGGCCATCAGGGAGGAGATGCAACATATAGATGGGCTCGGGATCGAGGGGTGGATTTGGATTTAACCATGGACTCTGTTGCACAGGTTATCCATGAACGTGAAACATTCGCTGTGATCAAGAAAGCCAAGCAGTTAAAGACTCTTTGGTATGAGGGACGATGGTGGAAATATAAATATGGCGAGGCCTGGCAGATTGACTATATCACACTTCCACAAACTCGCCAAGGCAAGCGCTATGTGCTTACCATGGTGGAAGCAACCACTGGATGGCTGGAAACATACCCTGTGCCCCATGCCACCGCCCGGAATACTATCCTGGGCCTTGAAAAGCAAGTCTTATGGTGACATGGCACCCCCGAAAGAATTGAGTCAGACAATGGGACTCATTTCCGAAACAACCTCATAGGCACCAGGGCCAAAGAGCACGGCATTGAGTGGGTGTATCATATCCCCTATCATGCACCAGCTTCTGGAAAAATTGAACGATACAACGGACTGCTAAAGACTACCCTGAGAGCAATGGGTGATGGGATATTCAAACATTGGGATAAACATTTAGCAAAAGCCACTTGGTTAGTCAACACTAGGGGATCTACTAATAGAGCCGGCCCTGCCCAATCATTACTTTTACTTACTTTAAAAAAGGACAAATTCCCTGTGGTGCGTGTAAAAAATATACTGGGGAGATAGTCTGTTTTACTCCTGCCTCAGGCAAAGGCAAACCTGTTCGTGGAATTGCCTTTGCCCAGGGACCTGATGCACTTGGTGGATAATGTGGAAGGATGAGGAAGTCCGATGTGTACCTCAAGGAGACTTGATTTTGGGTGAAAACAGCCAATGATTTTAATTGTATTATGCCAATTGTTACACAATATGGTATGTCATTACTACTATGGTTGCTATCTACCATATCGATGGTATTACACTAAGAATCACCCAGACTGATGAAGAATGAGCTTTAATGAAACTGAGCAACATACAGTGATGATGGGACCAGAACTGGCCTCAGCAGCTTGTGCCTAGTAACTTCCTCAAGATCAACATCTTAAACCTGCAGGCCATGGACATGGATCGTGACAGATAACAATCCAACACCACGCACCATCTCACCTGCCCTGAGAGACTGTTTTGATGGATAAAGCCCAAAGCCATGGACCTAATAAACCCCACAGACATTTTAGAGGGATGGCCCATGTACTAAGAGAATGGTATCTGTGTGTATATATTAAAAGACAGGAAGAGTAATCACAGAATCACAGAATCACTAAGGTTGCAAAGGACCTTCAAGATCATCAAGTCCAACCATTAATCCAGCACCACCATGTCCCCTAAACCATGTCCTGAAGTGCCACATCCACATGTTTTTTGAACACTTCCAGAGATGGCGACTCCACCATCTCCTCAACATCCTTCTTGTAGTGAGGAGCCCAAAACTGAACACAATATGCAAGGTGCAGCCTCACCAGTGCCAAGTACAGGGGCACGATCACTTCCCTATTCCTGCTGGCCACACTATTGCTGATACAGGCCAGGATGCTGTTGGCCTTCTTGGCCACTTGGGCACACTGTCGGCTCATGTTCAGCCGGCTGTCACCAGCACCCCCAGGTCCCTTTCTGCCATGCAGCTCTCCAGCCACTCCTCCCCAAGCCTGTAGCGTTGCATGGGGTTGTTGTGACCAAAGTAAGGGACCCAGCACTTGGCCTTATTAAACCTCATACAGTTGGCCTCTGCCCATCAATCCAGCCTGTCCAGATCCCTCTGCAGAGCCCTCCTACCCTCCAGCAGATCAACACTCCCACCCAACTTGGTGTCATCTGCAAACTTACTGAGGGAGTACTCGATTCCCTCATCCAGATCATCTATAAAGATATTGAACAAGACCGGCCCCAAAACCGAGCCCTGGGGAACACCGCTTGTGACCGGCCGCCAGACGGATTTAATGCCGTTCACCACAAGTCTCTGGGCTCAGCCATCCATCCAGTTCCTCACCCAGTAAAGAGTAAACCTGTCTAAGGCATGAGCCGCCAGTTTCTCCAGGAGAATGCTGTGGGAGATGCTGTCAAAGGCTTTACCAAAGTCCAGGCAGGAACATCCACAGCCTTTCCTTCATCCACTAGGCAGGTCACCTGGTCATAGAAGGAGATCAGATTGGTCAAGCAGGACCTGCCTTTCATGAACCCATGCTACCTGGGCCTGATCCCTTGGTTGTCCTGCACATGCCCTGTGCGCACTCTCAAGACCAACCGCTCCATAATCTTCCCCGGTACAGAGGTCAGGCTGACAGGCCTGTAGTTCCCAGGATCCTCCTTCCGGCCTTTCTTGTAGATGGGTGTCACATTGGCAAGCCTCCAGTCATCTGGGACCTCCCCTGTTAACCAGGACTGCTGATAAATGATGGAGAGTGCCTTGGCAAGCTCCTCCGCCAGCTCTCTCAGTACTCTCGCGTGGATCCCATCAGGCCCCATAGACTTGTGGATGTCCAGGTGTTTAAGCATGTACTTGACTGCTTCCTCCTGGATTATGAGGAGTAGATTGTGCTCTCCATCCCCATCTTCCAGCTCAGGGGTCTGAATACCCTGTGGATACCTGGACTGGCTATTAAAGACTGAGGCAAAGAAGGCATTAAGTACGTCAGCCTCGTCCTCATCCTTGGAGACAATATGCTTTTGACAGCATCTCCCACAGCATTCTCCTGGAGAAACTGGCGGCTCGTGGCTTAGACAAGTGTACTCTTCACTGAGTAAACAACTGGATGGATGGACGAGCCCAGAGTGTCGTGGTGAATGGCGTTAAATCTGGTTGGCGACCGGTCACAAGCGGTGTTCCCCAGGGCTCAGTTCTACGGCCGGTGTTGTTCAATATCTTTATAGATGATCTGGATGAGGGAATCGAGTGCTCTCTCAGTAAGTTTGCAGATGACACCAAGTTGGGTGGGAGTGTTGGTCTGCTGGAGGGTAGGAGGGCTCTGCAGAGGGATCTGGACAAGCTGGGTTGATGGGTTGAGGTCAACTGTATGAGGTTTAATAAGGCCAAGTGCCGGGACCTGCACTTGGGTCAGAACAACCCCATGTAACACTCCAGGCTTGGGGAGGAGTGGCTGGAGAGCTGCCTAGCAGAAAAGGACCTGGGGGTGCTGGTTGACAGCCGGCTGAACATGAGCCAGCAGTGTGCCCAGGTGGCCAAGAAGGCCAACAGCATCCTGGCCTGTATCAGAAATAGTGTGGCCAGCAGGAGCAGGGTAGTGATCATGCCCCTGTACTCGGCACTGGTGAGGCCGCACCTTGAATCCTGTGTTCAGTTTTGGGCCCCTCATGACAAGAAGGATGTTGAGGTGCTGGAGTGTGTCCAAAGAAAGGCAACAAAGCTGGTGAGGGGTCTGGAGCACAAGTCTTATGAGGAGTGGCTGAGGGAACTGTGGTGGTTTAGTCTGGAGAAGAGGAGGCTGAGGGGAGACCTTATCGCTCTCTACAACTACCTGAAAGGGGGTTGTGGTGACGTGGGTGTTGGTCTCTTCACCCAAGTATCCAGCGATAGGACGAGAGGAAATGGCCTCAAGTTGCGCCAGGGGAAGTTTAGATTGGATATTAGGAAAAATATCTTCACCGAGAGGGTGGTCAAACATTGGCACAGGCTGTCCAGGGAGGTGGTGGAGTTGCCACCTCTGGAATTGTTCAAAAAACGTGTGGATGTGGCTCTTCAGGACATGGTTTAGGGGACATGGTGGTGCTGGATTAATGGTTGGACTTGATGATCTTGAAGGTCCTTTCCAACCTTAATGATTCTGTGATTCTGTGATTCTGAAAAATCTAAGTATACTGATTTGACTGTCTGCATATGTATGATCTGCTTCAAAAGCTGTTAATATTACCTTCTCCAGGAAAAAAACAATCATCTTATCAATTTGATGTCTGAAGTGCTTGCTGTTCTTGTCTGTACTATTTTGATGGGAGTATTAGCAAACCAGTACATGAGTCAAAACAGAGAAGGAAGACATCATCGTTGAATCATCAGCCACAATGGCATTTATAGGTTCACTAACCTGTTTATGATAGCTTGTTTTCACAGATTTTGCTGTGCCTAGTTTATCCATTTTTTCCTCTTGGATTATTTTTATAAGGAGGTCTTAATCTTTGAAATCACAGCTGAGAGGCAGCGAGACCTCTGGGTAGAGAGAAGTGGCATAAAACTACTACAGAGTAAGAAGCGTGTGAAGAAATTGACCTGTGAGCAAAGAATCAATATGGAACAGGGATGTAGCAGGAGACAGAGTGGAAGTGAATAGAGGCAATTTGTCAAATTGACTTTCTCCCATACACAGTTCACCCTTTATGGATAAACATGATCATCCGATATAACTACCAGGTAAGCTTTATCGCAAACAGTGTGTGAGTTAATACGATTTCTCCATTAAAAGCTCAAATCAAAATTTAAGGAAAACCTTGGGCACAAACTTGTGCAACATGAAAGAGAGAAAGACATTATTTGCTTAGGCTAAAAGGTGGCAAAGAATCAGAGTGCAGGAATAGTAATTAATTACTGAAGTCTCCAAGGTGGGAGAGAATAGAGGTGAAATGGAAACATTGGCAGTGGTTAAAAGGATTGGAAAAGTGGATGAAAAGCTATAGTGAAGATTGCACCTTGATGGAGAAAACTTGAGGCTGGTATGCCTAATCAGAAGGGAACTGCACGTGAAGAAGAGGACAACAAATGAGTGGCAGAGAAAAGGAAGAAACTTCAGAGAAAATGAAAGAAAATATGTGTGAGAAAAGTGTGAGATCACCTAAGTCTATAGAAAACCTGGAACAGGTCTTTAGCTGTTAGATCACTATGCAACCACACTTTAGCTAGTGTCCACAAAAAAAAACTTTCCAAACAGAACAGATCTGAAGGAGTAGTAATTGGGGTACAACCTGTCCTGAGGCTATGTGTAAAATTGGCTGACACATTTTCTCTGACAAATCCACTCATATACATTTTTACTCAGACATTGTAACCGAGTAGGTTACAACCCACGTAGGATATCAGAGCCAAATGAAAAAACCTCTCTCCAGCTGCATATTTTCTACCCCTTTCATTAGAGGTAAGTCTATATCTTAAAATAACAAAAAACAAAGGAAAAGAGCTCATGTGCAGAAATGGGCAATTTCAATGGATAGTTTATTAGTCTCATTTGCTAGTTAACTATCATGTTCCTCCTCTTACAATCTTCACGTCTCTTTTAATTGAGTAATGTTAGCTGTGGAACAGATAGCATGTTCCATTACTTCTCTGTATTTTAAAAGGAAGTGTATTTTTTAAAAATCTGCTCTTTCCAATATGTGAATAAAATTTGGTATAGGATTACTCATTGTACAGTATTTGTCCCTCATCTCTCATTGGAATCTTTACAGTCACTCTTCAGGTCCATTAAATGCAAAATTGAACTCTTAACTGGGAAGTATCCAGCGGAATTAGTAAGCCCACCATTTGTTCAGGGCCATTCTGTATTCTTCCATGTACCATTATGATATGCTTATTATTGTAGCATTGGTCAGATGACAACATTTCCCAAGACAACACTGCTATTTCTATATCAGACTTCGGGAGTTTCTGGTTAGTTATTTATTTCCCCTAGAAATAAAGATTTCTTCTGTATCAGTTTTAGACTACGGCAACAGCAACAAGAGAGTAAATCCATTAATGCAGAATTGTGCTTTACAGTCATCAGAGTGACTTTGGCTTCAGAACGGATGTTAAAGTTGAGGGCATGAAGTCTAAATGTACTGCAAATACAAAACACTTAATTGCTAAGGGACTAAAAAATATTTTTTTGTTGACTGAGACATCACACATTATTAACCCAAACACAAGACAAAGAGGGAAATGATACAGAGCCCTTGCTTGGCACAGCAAAGTAAAAGGGACCAAGGATATATAAAATGTGGGAAAATCACAAAGCAAATATTTTATCCTACAATAATTACTCTGTAATTCCAAAAAAAATAACCACTAACAGCAGAATTATCACTGTATTGATAGCCTGGTGTTTCAGGAGAGAGAGAAACAAGAAGAGAGACAAAGAGGAGAGAAATGAAGGGAGGGAGGAAGAGACAACAGGAGGGAGGGAGAGAGGGAGGGAGGCAGCAAAGAAGGAAGGAAAGAAAAGAAACCAGCTTTACTGCAGAATTACCCAGAATTAAATAGTTTTCCAAATGTCAAATCTTTTCAGTGAATTTGTTTGGAAATCTTTAGCTGTGTATAAGGAGAATCTGCCAGCAGGATATACTCACTTTAAATGCATATAGCAATTACATATTGGCTAACACACATAGAAGATAGTTGGGATTTAATGAGCTCTTAGACTCCATGTGCTCACAACCCTGAAGGCTGCAGACACCTCAGGGAAAGAGCAGTTCACCTCCATAGCGTCCTTTACTGAATTCTCAGCCATCTTTCCCAGCCTCCATCAACAGTGAAACACCAACCCAAACTTGATGGTCTGACAACTCCTCATTAGACTCCATGATTTTTTCTTTTAGGATTTTAAAACTTCTCATGTTGTTTCCATCTTGAATCCAGAACTACTAGCAATACTTGCTTTAACAATCCTTTTTCTGTCTGTAATTTTGCATTTTATATCTTTCTGCAGACTTTATCACATGTCTTTGTCTCATGGCTTAGCCACTTTCTCAGCAAGCAAGGCCAAGCAATGGGGTTGTATCAGAACTGTCCCTTGGACCTTGGAAACACATAGATCCAAATCCTGAGGTGGCTGGGGGGAAGCTTATGCATGGGTTTCAAGGGAAGAAGGATACAAAACTCAGGTAGCAACCTCAGGTGTTTCAAATAGACATTTGACCATTAGCTTTACTAAAACTACATGAATTTACATCACCTGAGTATCCAGCCCACTGAACTGGAGTAGGAAATCTAATTCATCAATGTGTAACATTCCTTCTTCAATAGTTTGTGGTCAGCTTGCTATCTCCACAAGAAGATAGTTCAGGTGATAAGAAATCTTTCATCTGTGTATACATGTCCATTTTTTGCAGGAAATTAAACAAACAAACAAAAAAAACCCCCCAAACTAAGGCAAAGGTTATTTTATCATAAAAATTAATAAATCAGGAGGAAATTCTCAAACCTGATAATGCAGAACTTTATACCTGGTTTGCTTTCCAGTGGTCATGAAATTAAGCAACAGTAAGTCATCTCTCCTTCTATGACCAGGTGACCTGCCTAGTGGATGAGGGAAAGACTGTGGACGTTGTCTACCTGGACTTTAGTAAAGCCTTTGACAGCATCTCCCACAGCATTCTCCTGGAGAAACTGGTGGCTCGTGGCTTAGACAGGTTTACTCTTCGCTGGGTGAGGAACTGGCTGGATGGCCGAGCCCAGAGAGTTGTGAATGGCGTTAAATCCGGCTGGCGGCCGGTCACAAGCGGTGTTCCCCAGGGCTCGGTTCTGGGGCCGGTCTTGTTCAATATCTTTATTGATGATCTGGATGAGGGGATCGAGTACTCCCTCAGTAAGTTTGCAGATGACACCAAGTTGGGTGGGAGTGTTGATCTGCTGGAGGGTAGGAGGGCTCTGCAGAGGGATCTGGACAGGCTGGATTGATGGGCAGAGGCCAACTGTATGAGGTTTAATAAGGCCAAGTGCAGGATCCTGCACTTTGGCCACAACAACCCCGTGCAACACTACAGGCTTGGGGAGGAGTTGCTAGAGAGCAGCCCGGAGGAAAGGGACCTGGGGGTGCTGGTTGACAGCCGGCTGAACATGAGCCGGCAGTGTGCCCAGGTGGCCAAGAAGGCCAACAGTGTCCTGGCCTGTATCAGGAATAGTGTGGCCAGCAGGAGTAGGGAAGTGATCGTGCCCCTGGACTCGGCACTGGTGAGGCCGCACCTTGAATCCTGTGTTCAGTTTTGGGCCCCTCACTCCAAGAAGGATGTTGAGGTGCTGGAGCGTGTCCAGAGAAGGGCAACGAAGCTGGTGAGGGGTCTGGAGCACAAGTCTTATGAGGAGCGGCTGAGGGAACTGGGGTTGTTTAATCTGAAGAAGAGGAGGCTGAGAGGAGACCTTATCGCTCTCTACAACTACCTGAAAGGGGGTTGTGGCGACGAGGGTGTCGGTTTCTTCTCCCAAGTAACTAGCGATAGGACAAGAGGAAATGGCCTCAAGTTGCACCAAGGGAGGTTTAGATTGGATATTAGGAAAAATTTCTTCACTGAGAGGGTGGTCAGGCATTGGAACAGGCTGCCCAGGGAGGTGGTGGAGTCGCCATCCCTGGAAGTGTTCAAAAAAGGTGTGGATGTGGCGCTTCAGGACATGGTTTAGGGGACATGGTGGCGCTGGATTAATGGTTGGAGTTGATGGTCTTGAAGGTCCTTTCCAACCTAGTGATTCTGTGATTCTGTGATTCTCCATAATTCTCTGCAGTACTCTCAGAGTCAGTTTGGTCTGCTCTGTCTGTCAGCGCAGAATGCTTTAGCTAAGCCTGCTGTGGCTTAGCGACATAAACAAGATAAACTACTGAGATGTTTTGAAAATGCAGTTTCTTTACATTCTGAATAGTAATTTGAATTTCACAACTCCAGAGATGGAAATTAAAGGTTCTTAATTTGGGGAGTTATTTTTATGGTGTTCATAGATTTCAGTGTAACTCTCTGTGGATGTAATATAAGTGCAACAATTTTCAGGATTGGTACATAACTGATTCTTAAATCATAATGCACTCAAAGAAATGTTAAGAGCTAATAGTGTCTCTACCTTGTTGCAAATTCTGCCTATGTAGAAGATAATATAATATAGAACATGCAGTAATTCTCTTTTCCAGATGGGAAGTCTTATGAAAAATAGTTTTATTTGTACTCATCAGTAATACATCTGCTTCCAGACACATTAATTTCAAAGATTTTAATGTTCACATCATTAATTTCAATCCAGGGTAGAATGCCTAAACGAAAATAAAAAGACTTTTGTCAAAATTTTATCTATAAAAGTTATTGTACACAATTGTATGTCAAAGTTTGTTGACTTTTATGTTTGGTCTCCAAACTTTTCAACAAAGCAGATGGAATTAGGACATCTATGTTCTAGAAGAAGCTCTGATGTAAATAGGTGTGTGATGCTCAGTGGCTTTCCAGAGGGAGATTCTCAGACATTAGACAGAAAAAGGAAAAAAACCCATTTTGCTTCATTTGTAAAATGAAATAATCATGTTTTATTAATCTTAGAATACTCACTGGTATCCCCTGCAAGTAAAAACATTTATTCTTCATTATTTTTTTGACAATTGTAAAAACATTAATGTAATATTTCTCTTAAGTTTCACTCACTCTTTGGGAATATATTGTTTTATGATATTTCCTTGAGAATTTTCACTTTTTAAGCTTGTGGTCTTTTTTTCCAAAAATTCCAAAATTGCTGGAATAAGAAGCTGTTGGGAAAATACAAGAGTGTTGGAGACACAGGTTCTAGTCTCTCCTCCTGTGCAGGTGAGTGTTGCGGCAGTGATGACGAACCCAGATGTTTAACAAAACTATTCAGGAGTGAGTCTTATGACATGTTTCATGTAAGAACTAATCAAGGGGAAAAAAAAAAAAAAGGAGTGTATAAGCCTAATATTTTTCTCAAAATTGATTTTTTTTTTGAGGCAGACACTGAAATTGTTACCTTGTGCTTGTGAAAATAAGAATAAAGGGAAATAAATGATTATATGCAAGGCAATTATGCTGCTGGATTTTCTGAACAGCTATGCAAAGCACTAGATACTTTCAGACCTATACAGAGTAATAAATTAATAACAGATACTGTACTCAACATGTAAGGATGTAGAGTCATGCTTTGATGCAAAGTCATAATTTGGGAAAATTTCTGTTACAATGTTGAACAATGAGCTATATACCATCATTAACATCTTCCAGATTACTCTGAATATAGGAAGAATAAACTCAGGTGTGGTGATGGGATCCTGAATCAGCAACATAGCTTTGAGACAGAAGTTTCTAGACCTTCTCTTTATTCCCCAAGAAGACAGAAAGTGTTTTAAAAACACCCAGCTCCAAAAAAAAAGGCAAACCAGATTTTATCTGAGCATAAACCACAAATGTTTGAAAATAAGTAAATGAAAAATTGTCTTTTGCCATGATGTCATTGAAGGCAAATTCTTGCTTCTGGCCTTTTTCTGTAAGTGACCAAGATTACCCAGTATCAGAAACATCTTCTCAGTTACCTGATCCTCATGAAGTACTGTCTGTACCCTTTGTGGTCTGACTGTCTGCTGTCTTGTCTTCAGGCAGTCTCTAGGTTTCCCTGCAGGAAGTTCAGGCTCCTGCCTGTATCCTGTACCTTTCTTTTCATCTTTGTCTATAGGCCTTAGGAAATGCCCTTTCCAATTTCTTCTGGGTTCACTGTGCGAACTGTAGCCTACCTCCCCTCTTTTAGAGCTTCCATTGATCTGGTTAGTTCCTACAGAAAAATAACAGGTAACTATCTTGAATAAATAGTACAAATATCCTTCCTCCCCCCGCCCCCCCCCCCCCAAAAAAATTCCAGGCTTGGTGATCCTTTTTTCCGTCTGTGCTCATATGCAGGCTGCAAACATATGTTCTCCATGTACCCTGCCACATTTTCTTTGCTTTGGAAATTTCCAAACTGAATGGCTAGAGGGACAACAGAGAAACTGCAGGGATTCCTTTGTATACTAACCTGTGCAGGCAGCGTTGGTTATTATGGCACATATACACCTCCACTACAAGAAGTTAAATAGACGGGTTTTATTTCCAAATATAAAATTAAATTTTTGTTTGCAATTATTTTCTTCATTAATTTCTAAAAGGTGCTTTTTCTCTTAGACTTTTACTCCCAACATTTGAGACACTTAAGATGATAACTGACTTTAGCCACATGTGTATGACATTAGTCAGACACAGTAGATGATCCTTGAGCAAAGATCTTTTCTCCAGGTCTTTGACAGAGCCTGAGCAAGACAGAGCCTGTCTTTGGTAACTTTATGACTAGTGAGGCTGATACAAGGCTGAAACTTTGCATTTCTCAATGGAAAGAGTAGAAGAGTTTGATTAAATGACTAATGCTCTAACAGATTTGTTCTACTGAATTTTATGCAGGCAAAGGTACCTTATTCTAGTGGTAGCAGAAGGCAATATATTTAATGACTAATTAGGGCAGACACATTACTCCTGTTATGGCTCCATTTCAGGACAGTGGCAGTATTTGTTAGAAGTAAAAGGAAGACAGCTAAGGAAAATAACATTTTAAACTGCCAAAAAAAGATTCACTCAAATATGTCTATCAGTGCACAGCACCATGATATTTGCACAAGTTCTAATTAATTATTTGGAGCTTGTTCTGGTTTTGGCTGGGATAGAGTTAATTTTCTTCACAGTAGCTACTGTGGGACTATGGATTTGGATTTGTACTGAAAACAGTGTTGATACTATAGGCATGATTTTGTTACTGCTGAGCAGTTCTTACCCAGAGTCAAGGCCTTTTCTACCTCTCACACCACCCCTGTGAGTAGGCTGGGGGTGCACAAGGAATTGGGAGGGGACGCAGCTGGGACAGCTGACCCCAAATGACCAAAGGGATATTCCATGTCATATGACATCATGTTCAGCATATAGAGATGGGGGGATGTTTAACCCAGCAGGTAGCTAAAACAAGCACACAGCTGTTTGCTCATGCCCCTTCCCCCAGCGGGATGAAGGAGTCAGAAAAAAAAAGGTACAACTCATGCTTAGAGATAAAGACAGAAAAAAAAAGCATAATAAAAATTATAATAATAATGATAGTAATAATGATAAAAGAATATACAAAACAACTGTTGCACAACACAATTTCTCACCACCCACTGACTGATGCCCAGTTAGTTCCTGGGCCACAGCCCCTCCCTGGCCAATTCCCCAGCTTTATACACTGAGCATGACGTCATATGGTATGGAATATCCCTTTGGCCAGTCTGGGTCAGCTGCCCTGGCTGTATCCCCTCCCAGCTTCCCGTGCATCCCTCGCCTTCTCACTGGCAGGGCAGAGCATGGAAAGCTGAAAAGTCCTTGACTGCTTATCAATAACTAAAAACATTACCGTCTTATCAACATTATTTTCATCACAAATCCAAAACACAGCACTATACCATCTCTCAGGAAGAAAATTGACTCTATCCAAGCTGAAATCAGGACAGGGAACAAGGAGGAAGGGGGTAACGTTCTCAGTTATGACATTTGTCTTCCCGAGTAACCATTACACATGATGGATCACTGCTTTCCTGGAGATGGCTGAACGCCTGCTTGCCCATGGGGAGTGGTGAATGAATTCCTTGTTTTGCTGTGCTTCTATGTGCGGCTCCTGCTTTACCTGTTAAACTGTCTTTATTTCAACCCGATATATCGGGTTTTATAGCAAAACAAATGTTTTCTCAATTCTACTCTTCTGATTTTCTCTCCATTCACACTGTGGGGGAATGAGCGAACAGCTCCATGGTACTTAGCTGTCTGATCGGTTAAACCACAACAGTATTTTTGAGGCAAGGGGTGGAATATCATGTGTTTGCATGGCAAGGTTTTGGCAGCAGGGAGGCTACAGGAGTAGCTTTCTTGAGAAGCTGCTAGAAGCTTCCCCTGTGTCCAACAGGCCCAATGCAGCCAGCTACAAGACAGATCTGTCGCTGGCCAAGGCAGAGCCCATCAGCAACAGTTGTAGAGCCTCTGGAGGAACAGATTTAAGAAAAAGGGAAAAAGAAAACCTTTACAACTACAACCGGAGAGAGGAGTGAGAATATATGAGAGAAACATGAGAGAAACAGAGAGAATGTCTGTAGACACCGAGGTCAGTGAAGAAGGAGGGGGTGGAGGTGCTCCAAGCGCCTGAGCAGACATTCCCCTGCAGCCCCTGGTGAAGACCATGGTGAGGCAGGCTGTCTCCCTGCAGCCCATGTGGACGTCCATGGTGGAGCAGATATCTACCTGCAGCCCATGGAGTACCCCATGCTGGAGCAGGTGGACGCACCTGAAGCAGGTTGTACTGTGCCTAAGTAGTTGCATTATTGATGTATTTATTTCTGGTGCAATTCTTCCAAAAGTGGAAGTGTCCTGTTTAATGTTTCCTAACAGAATTATTGTTTGAGATGGGAAATATGCTGAAGACTCTGTTCTGATATTAACAACACAGCTTTTTTCCTCATAATATTTCATCAGTCAACCTTAGCTGTGCAGTACAGCATGTTAAATCATTACATGTGTCAGCAATTGACCTGCATATATTCACATTTTTGAGGGATATACATGAAATTGTTCTATACCAGTATATAATTACCACCTGTACATGAAGATATGTGTAAGAAAATTTTCATGACCAGCTGGAAATCCCTATCTTCTCTACTCAAAAGCTGGGGCTCAAATACAATGTCTTAAATAGGCCTAAATGACAGAGATGTTGGTTTCGGGTCAGGTTGCTTAATTTATGGAACACTGTGCCTGAAAAAAAACCAGACACGTATCTTTTAATAGCTCTTCTGTTAAATAAAACAAAAAACCAAGAAGATCTTGTCAAGTTTTTTTTTAATTAAATGTAGCAGTGCATGGAGGTAGACATGAAAGCTTATTTTTCTTAATCACTTTTGACTCAGTGTAAAGTTAATATTATCAGTTAAATTTGCACTGTAAAGAATTGTTCAAATTAATACAACACATCTGGATATGAACTAAACACTTCTCTTAATTACTTAAGGCTGTAACTAATAGGGTTGTGAATCTCATGAGTTCATACACATTTCTGTTCAAGTCAGGTGCAAAGAGAGAGGTGTCTTTACTATATATACTATAGAGATAAGAATTAGAAAAAGTATTTATAAATTATTCTGAGCTATTGTTCTAGAAACTTTGTGAAGTCTTATGTTGACTCTCTTAATATACCTTCTTTATTTCACTTTTAGTGAACACTTCTGCCATCAGAATTCTGCAGAACAAGCTGTGTGAGGGCTCTGTGTTCAATGTCTGACAAGATGGCAACAGTTGTAAAGATATATTGTGAGATTAAATATGGCAGGAGATAAACATGGCTATGTCATAAAACATTACTCTTAAACACCCATGTTAAAACTCTTCATTTTTGCAAGATAAAAGGCAAATAATCATGTAGAAATGTCAATGAGCACTGTGTTAGGGTGGTGTATTTTCAGCTCTAAACATAAGGCATGCTCATTATTACTACAATTCTGCTGGCTTCAGTGAAGATTTTTCTCACCTCAACTGATTTTCATGCATTTTCAGACCAAAGAAATATGTTATTTTTACCAGAACTCAGTAGTCACTGGGACTCATTTCTAGCTCTTACACGGCTCCAAGTATATATCCCAACTTTGTGCTGAGAGAAGCACTCCTAAGGACAAACCCACAGTTTGCTTCCCACGGTCAATCTGTTCTCAGGCTAGCAGCTCAGGCAGAAATAGTTGTGATGAGTAAATACAATATTTTCCTACAAACGTAATGAAAATTAAATGAGAGTCCTATTCTAAGACAGCGTCAACTGAGAAGGATTTAACAAATGACATATTTTTATGTTGTAGGCTTTTATAATGAAAAAAACTTCTAAATCATTTGATCCAAGCCTAAGATACAGTTAATTCTAATTTCCTTATCACCATTTTTATTCAAAACTTTCCCAGAAAGAATTAGTAAATGTAATTGCACTAGTTCTTGTATGGAGGTACAACAAGTTCCTTTTCATTTGTATTTCTTAAATTATGTCTTTAAATTTTGTCTTAATTTAAATTAATCTGGGAGGTGAAAGGGACACAGTGCTCTAAGCAGCGAAAAGTTATCAAGTTTATATTTATCTCCTGTGTTACTCTTATTGGCAATACTGTTATTGGTGATGATTGTTAATTTGGGGCATTTCAGTTTTTAGGGGTAGGTGATCTAAAAATAAATAGTGTCAAGCAAAATCTAAAGTCACAAGGAGCTTCTGTTGGGCAACAGTTTTGCCCTTGGGGTCATTTACTCTTTTTATCCTTCCCCACTGACTTTTTTTTAATGCTTCTCTTGTTTCCTTTACCAGACTCCTTTCCATTTATCAGAATTCTGTGAGAATATGTTCAGTTCAATGATTCTTTTGTCCTTCTTCACAGAATCACAGAATCATTATGTTGGAAGGGACATCTTGAGATTGTTTACACCAGGGTCACCTACAGCAGGTTAACCAGGACCAGTCAAGCTTTAAATATTTCATGAATGGAGACTTCACAATCTCCCTGGGCATCCTGTGCCAGTGTTTGACCACCCTCACGTGAAAAAAAGTGTTTTCTTGTGTTCAGATGGAATTTCCTGTTTTTTAATGTACGCCCATTGCCTCTTGACCTGTGGGTGCATGCTGCTGAAAGAGTCTGTCTTCTTTACACCCCCGCATCAGATATTTATACACATGGATGAGATCCCCCCTGAAACTTCTCTTCTCAACATTCTCTGCTGTCTTAGCTCTCTTATCTGTCATCACATGGCAAATGCTCCTGTGCCTTAATAATCACGTGCTAGACTTGCTCCAGTATGTCCATGTTTCTTTTGTACTGGGCAGCCCAGCACTGGACACGGCACTCCAGATGTGTCTCACCAGGGCTGAGCTGAGGGGAAGGATCACCTCCCTAGACCTGCTGACAATGTTCTGCCTAATGCAGCCAAGGAAGCTGTTGGCTGCCTTTGCTGCAAGAGCACATTGCTGACTTCTGGTTATCTTGTAGTCCACCAGGACTTCCAGGTCCTTCTCTGCAAACCTGTTTTCCAGCTGGTAAATCCCAGACTGTCCTGCTCCTTGTAGGCTGGACTAGATGATTTTTAAAGGCCCCTTCCAACCCAAATTATTCTATGATTCTATCCTGTGCCCCCCCAGGGGCAGGAGTTGGCATTTCCCCTCACTGAACTTCATGAGATTCCTCTCTGTCCATTTCTTCAGCCTGTCCTCCCATCTGGTCTATAAATCAGGCTTCCTGTTTTTCTTTCCTGTGTAAACTTGCCAAGAGTGCACTCTATCCCATTGTACAGGTCATTAAGGAAGATGTTAAACAGTGTTGGATGCTGTATTCACCTCTGGGATACACCACTAGTGACTGGCCTCCAGCTGGACTTTGTGCCACTAATACAGGATTTTGTGTGACAGATTTCAGTTGTTTATGTCAATTTTCTGGTGTGCTTTATAACCTTCCAGTAACTATTTCTTTACTGATAATAGATATTCTATTCTGTAATGCCTGTTTAACGAGTTAGCCTTTGATCTTTTTCCTATAATGCATGATGTCTTCTAGTATAACAGTTTCTGTTAAAGAATAGCAGTGTGCTATTTTCCCAAATGTTTGCCAAATACCATGCAAATCCCCCAAGAAACGAGTTATCTTTTTAGGTTGCTTCAAGACAGATATTGGCCAGTTAGAGAAAATCTGAAACTTTGCAACAGTATTAAGAGGTTTAGAACTCACGGTAAGCTGGAAAAATTCAGGGACATTTAATCTAAACAGTGAAGAAAGACATAGTTGCAGTCTTCAAATCTGCAAAAACGTCTGCAAATCTGAAAGGAATTTATTGCTACTCTTTCTGGTGTAAGTACAATATGAAGTCATATTTTAAAATAAATTAATAATGGGCTTAAGGGAAAACTTCCTAATGGTTATAATAGGGGACAACTGGAGCAGAGATTGTAGTCTTTCATATTTAAGGCTTCAGAACAAGTTAGGAAAATATTTTAGGGGAATGGCCTAGATATTTAGGGCAGAGATATTCTCCTAAGGACTGATTTGACTTTAATTCCTATGATTATGACTGTTTCCATTCCATTTGTTGCTCATGGGTTATCATCTCTTTTAATTTTTGAGAATCTAAGTGTCAGGGGTGGTCTTAGAAAGTACAAAATGACTGGAAAGTTAGGACAAAAAACATCTGAGCTATTTTTAGATTAATTCAACAGTTATGACAGGCTTTGCTTAATATTTCCAGCATTGTTCAGCCTAGTAGCTGAACATTTGGTATAAACACATAGAAATTTATGTTCATCTCCCAGTCAGAACAGGATAAAACCACTAAAATGTATAGTTCACAAATTTACCTGAGCTGCTACTTTTTTACTGCTAAGCATAATTCTGCCTTAGATAATCACCTTTTAACATTCTGAATGAAACAGACTACACAGAGAGCTCAGATTTCAGTACATAGTACAAAAAGCAGGAATCAGATACATGTTGAAATGGCAGTGTAGTGACAGAATGTAGATAGTAACAGTTAGGAACTCAAATTAAAGCATGTAAGGTCAGAAGAAATGTTCTCCTTACATTAAATAAGACTTGAAAAGTATTCAAATAATCTTAGATTTTAAAAAAATCAATAGAAAAAAATCATTTCCATGACAAATAGATAAATAAGAAAAATGAACATAATGAAAGCGCTGCCAAGAATGCAAGCTATTTACTAATAGCAAGCAAATACGAAAATGAGGTAAATAAGTTACCTGTCTACTCTTCAAGCTACATTTTTATTCCTGAAGTGTTTTCTCAGAGAAATCATATTTTTATAAATGACAGTTCAGGGAATATATTTCTACTGGGGACAAGTTTGTTTCAGGTGTCTTCCTTCTCAGACATAAAGAAAACAGAAAGCCTAATTTCAATAAATATACAAAACCACTTACATGATACAAAGTATATAAGACAGACTAAAAAAATATGTTTTTAATATCAGTCCAGTTGTAACCATCTTTCCCCTGATGGAGGGCTGTTTTTTTATCTGCTCCTCTTGTTCTGTCCCTGAAACCCGTCTGTTTTTCACATCAAATCCAAATTGCAATATTTGTCTGAACCTTCTTGAATCTTTGCTATATGCATGATATTTCTTTGTGCTCCTAGTTCCCTGACATGTGTTTCTCTTATGCTGGTTTTCATATTTCCCACCTCACAATTAAATACCTGAAGATTTCTGTCTTTATTTAAAGCACACAGTAATTTAAAGGTTCAAACACATATGCAAGTTATTGTAAAGTAAGAAGTTACTGCTTGGCTGGTGAGTTGCTGTGATTCTCCTTTTCTATGCTCTTACCTTTTTCACATAACACATAATTCACTCAGCTTTGCCCAGACTGGAAAACTGTTAATAGGCAAGTGACTCTGTTTCCTGTGAGTTAAGGAAACTCATGTTTTCACTGAGGGCTATTAACTTTCTGTCAACATTTAACAGGAATGTGTGTTTGAGTTCCATACCAAAGAATGTTACTGGGACCAAAATGGATTAATATTTTCCCCTCATTTTTGTGGCAGGAGAATGAAAAGAGGAAAATGAGCTCAGCACTGGTGACCAGATTCCTACTCTGTGCTCAAACTTCTGTGACAGCCCATAGTGACTTCCAAAATATTGATCATGTTGGGATTGTGTTCTTAACCACGCTAATCAAACATTTCCTTCTTCCAAGTCTTTCCTTTAAGTGTATAATCTTTATATGAAAGAAAACTTCCAGCTCTTCCAGTTCAAGTTCCTCTTCCAGTTCAAGGGAGCAGATCAGAGAGGGCAGATTTTTTAAGGATGTTTTCCATGGAGCATAGATCTCTTGATCCCTGGGTTTAAGAAATCAGGAAAGGAAGGCAAGAGGCTGACATGGATGAGTGGAGACCTGCTGGGCAAACTGAAGGGCAAGAAGACAATGCAGTGGAAGCAGGAACAGGTATCATCGGAAGAGTACAGGGATGCTGCCAGGTTTGTGTAGGGACGAAGTCAGGAAGGTCAAGGTGTGACTGGAGCTGAACTTGGCAGGGGATGCAAAGAATAATAATAAGGGCTTCTATAGGTATGTCAGCCAGAAAAGGAAGGTTAAGGAAAGCGTACCCAAATCCATGAGCAAGACTGGCAGACTGGTAACAACAGATAAGGAGAAGGCTGAGGTACTCAACAACTTCTTTGTCTCAGTCTTCACTGGCAGTCTCTCTTCCCACAACTCTCAAGGGGATGAGAGGAGCAAGACAGGGACTGGAGGAGCAAAGTCCCTCTCACTGTAAGAGAAGGTCAGGTTTGAAACCACCTGAGGAACCTGAACATGCACAAGTCTATGGGACCTGATGAGATGCATCCCAGAGTCGTGAGGGAATTGGCTGATGTACTTGCCAAACTTCTTTCCATGATATGTAAAAAGTCCTGGCAGTTAGGTGAAGTCTCTAGTGAGTGGAAAAAGGGAAATATTGCACCCATTTTTCAAAAGGGTAGCAAAGAGGACCCTGGGAACTACCGACCTGTCAGCCTCACCTGTATGCCTGGGAAGATGATGGAGCAGATCCTCCTAGAAGCTATGCTAAGGTACATGGGGAACAACAGGGAGGTGATCTGAGACTCACCAGCATGGCTTCATGAAGGGCAAGGCCTGCCTGACCAGCATAGTGGCCTTCTAGGATGGAGTGACCACATCAGGGGACAAGGGAAGAGCTATGAATATGTATGTCATCTCTCTGGACTTCTGTAAGGCCTTTGACATGGTCTCCCACAATACCCTTCTCTCTAAATTGGTGGGATATGGTTTTGAAGTGTGGACTATTCAGTGGATAAGGGTTTGTTTGGATGGTGTGTCCTGGTTTCAGCTGGAATAGAGTTAATTTTCTTCATAGACGCTCAGTGTGATGCTATGTTTTGGATTTGGGATGACGAAATGTTGATAACGTGCTGATGTTTTGAGTTGTTGCTAAGTAGTCAAGGACTGTCTGGCTTTTCATGCTGGCCTGCCAGCGAGAAGGCTGGGGGTGCATGGGAAGCTGGGAGGGACACAGCCAGGACAGGTGACCCAGGCTGGCCAAAGGGATATTCTATGTCATATGATCTCATGCTCAGCATATAAAGCTGGGGGAAAAAGAAGGAAGCAAGGGGAGAAGGGACAGTCATTTTTCTTCCCAAGTAACCGTTACGTGTGATGGAGCCCTGCTTCCCTGCAGATGGCTGAACACCTGCCTGCCCATGGGAAGTAGTGAATGAATTCCTTGTTTTGCTCTGTTTGTGTGCCCTGTTTTTGCTTTACCTATCAAACTGTCTGTCTTAACACATGAGTTTTCTCACTTTTACTTTTACAATTCTCTCCCCCATCCCATCTTGGGGGAGTGACTGAGCGGTGGCATGGTGCTTAGTTTCTAGCTGGGCTTAAACCAACACATAGGGGCATCCAGAGTGTAGTGGTCAAAGGCCAGCAGGTCAAGGGAGATTCTGCCCCTCTACTCTGCTCTGGGGAGATCCCCCACCTGCAGTGTTGCATCCATCTCTGGAGCCCTCAGCACAGGAAAGACATGGACCTGTTAGAGTGGGTCCAGAGGCTGTCACAAAAATGCTCAGACGGATGGAACAGCTCTGCTGTAAGGAGAGGCTGAGAGAGTTGGGGTTGTTCAGCCTGGAGAAGAGAAGGCTCTGGGGGGACCTTATTGCAGCCTCCAATACTTAAAGGGGGCTGATAAGAAAGATGGGGACAGACTGTTTAGCAGGGCTGTTGCGATAGGACATGGGGTAATGGTTTTAAACTAGAAGAGGGTAGATTTAGACTAGATCTAAGGAAGAAATGTTTCCCGGTGAGAGTGGTGAAACACAGGTTGCCCAGAGAGGTGGTAGATGCCCCATCCCTGGAAACTTTCCAGGTCAGGTTGGACGGGGCTCTGAGCAACCTTTTCTATTTGAAGACGTCCCTGGTCATTGCAGGGGGGTTGGACTAGATGACCTTTAAAAGTCCCTTCCAACCCAAAAATTCTGTGATTCTATGATTCTATGATAGCTGAATATAAATTTATAATCAGTTATAATCTAAAATGGTATGGTAAATGGTAGTATTTCTATTTCCATTGAACACTAATTTATATCTTCTTTTTGCATTAAGTATGATGAATGTTTTCCCATTTATCAAAACAGTAGAAGGACCTCTCTTTATCGTAAGCTTTGAGAACCAGATGCTTTTGCACCATGAATATCCATAGGAATGTATGAGGAAGAAATGCAGAGTAGAATAGAATTGAGGACTAAGTTTTTTGCACATAGTTTGCATCTATATAAATATTAGCTCAGAAATGCAAAACTTTGTAATTAAACCTACAGAATTTTTGACCTTTTTTTAATGAGAAAAATTCTACTCCTTTTCTAAGCAGGGCAAAATGAAAACTAGGCCTTCTCTACTTGATGTTGAATACTTTGTAAGCTAGTTTATAATTTACCTTGCTTCAAGTAAGCATGTATTCTTTGTGGTATACAATAAACCATTGTTTTTAAAACATATTTTAAGATTGCTAGCCTAGCTCAAGTTGTTCTTAATAAAGAGCTATCTGGAAAACACTATTTGTGATAGTATATTCCCTTTGCACTTTAATTCCATGTGTGCATGAAACGTTTACAATTTGCTACCTTCTAATACCCCACATCTCTTATTCTTCCCCACAGCCTCATTATCTTTACTTTGAAATTTTACTCAGGGGATGACGTGATAAATTTGGAAAACTAATTCAGTGAGTATTCTTAGGTTATTAACTCCATGACCTACTCAGGATTAGTTAACCTTTTGGTTTAACACTTTTCTTTAAATGATGCAGCGTTAACTTTAACACTTATGATTTAAGTAAGTGGCCTGCATACAGCAGATGTGATTTTGCACTTGTCACAGGGCATAAAACGCTACATTCAAATAATAAATGGGATAAAGTCTTTTCTTAGAGCAAACTCTCTTACAAAGATGGATTCTATTCATATAAGGTCAAAATCTTCCAAGGAATCTGTGTAAAATTACCAGAGATTTGGTCCAGTCCCTCAGCTGAAAATTATGTTAGAATATTCTGAGTTCACAGACTGTATTTTATTTGACTCAGGTGTATGTTTCCTGGATATATATCTTGTATTTAACTTACATCGTATTGATCTGAGTCTACAGAAGACAACCTCCTCCTGGCCATCAGTCTTTTCTGTTTATTATTGTACTATTCATTAACGCCAGCAGTTGACAACATAAGTAGCACTTCAGGAAATCCTTTTCTTTCACATAATGCTTTTGTGAAGGTTTTTGCCCAGAGCAGCCTGCCTTCTTTCCATCCTACTTTTGCCCATAGGCTAAGCAGTCAAGGACAGTCCAGCTTCTTGTGCTGGCCTGCTAGCAAGGAGGTTGGGGGTTCACGGGGAGCTGGGAGGGGACACAGCCAGGACAGCTGACCCAGGCTGGCCAAAGGGATATTCCCTACCATACGACATCATGCCCAGTACATAAACTGGAGTTGCCCGGGGGGGCGGGAATCGCTGCTCAGGGACAGGCTGTCAGTCACTGGGTGGTGAGCAATCGCTGTGTTGGGCATCATTCATTCTTGTACATTCCTTTGTTGGTATTATCATTGTTGTTTCCTTCTCTTTTTCTGTCCTATTAAACTGTGTTTATCTCAACCCATGAGTTTTTTTTCTAATTCTCTCCCCCGTCCCACTGCGGGAGGGGGAGTGAATGAGCGGCTGCGTGGTGCTTAGTTGCTGGCTGGGGCTAAACCACAACACTCCAATAATTCAAAGAACTTGATGTAGCTCTGTTATCTAAAATCTTGGTTACATTATGCTTAGAGATCCTTTTAGACACTTAAGGAAGATTGGCTAACTCTGCATACTCATCATGATCATGAAAGTGGAGCATAAATACTTTTGGAGATCAGCACCTCAATTTCTCATGTTATGTCTGAATCTCAGGTTTCTGGAGTGAGTAATAGGGCACTGTTTCGACTTAGTACTGTTGATAATAAGATGATTTTAGAATGTAAGTTCTTCACATGCTGGAGCCTCTTGAGGCACTTCTAGGCAGTAATTCATCTTGTCCTAAAGTAGACTTCTAAAATGAATCAGGGGATTAATATTCCAAACTTGTTTACTTCTGTTTCTAGTAACTGTAAAGGAAGTTCAGGGTGACCAGATGCAGAGATCTTCATATCTTCATAAGAATTCCATCTTGTGCTTAGGAGTCTCAGTTATTACTATTTTAAGATTTCAAAGGAGATATTATTAATCAGATGATATTAATAACATGTTCACAATCAGTGACAGTATTTAATGCCAAATAAGTGCCTTATATAATGACCCAGCCTGGAGATGGATGGACACATGCATTATCTGCACAATATAAGTCATAAAAACAATAATTTCCACATCAAAGTTAAGATTCATAATAGCTCTATTTTTTCAAGAAGCACAATATTTACTTTCATAATCTATGGAAGTCACTATGTAAATATGTCATCGAACCACACAATCACAGAGCAGATGATGTGGGAAGGCACTTCTGGAGTCCAGCTGTGCTCCTCAAGCAGCGCCAGCTAGAGCAATTCCAAGTACAACCATGTCCTGTTGGGTTCTATGTATTTCCAAGGATGAAGACTTCACAACCTCTCTCAGTAACCATTTTCAGTATTTGACCAACTTCACAGTAAAAGTGTTTTTCTTATGTCTAAGTGGAATTTTCTGCATTTCCCGTACGTACATTTTGTCTTCCTGTATAGAGTATTGCGGTGGTTTAACCCCAGGGGCACCTAAACACCACACAGCTACTCGCTCACTCTCACTAGTGGGTTGGGGGAGAGAATCAGAAGGGAAAAAGTGAGAAAACTCATGGGTTGACATAAAGACAGTTTAACAGGTAAAGCGAAAACTGTATGCACAAGCAAAGCAAAAAAATAAGAAATTCATTCACTACTTACCATCAGCAGGCAGGTCTTCAGCCATCTCCAGGGAAGCAGGGCTCCATCACCTGTAACAGTTATTTGGGAAGACAAAACACCATCACTACAAATGTCCCCCCCTTCCTTCATTTCCCCCCAGCTTTATATGCTGAGCATGACATCATATGACATGGAATAGCCCTTTGGTCAGTTGGGGTCAGCTGTCCCAGCTGTGTCCCCTCCCAGCTTCTTGTGCAGCCCCAGTCTTCTTGCTGGTGGGTGGTTTGAGAAGCAGAAAAGGCCTTGACTCTGTGTAAGCACTGCTCAGCAATAAAAAAACATCTCTGTATTATCAACACTGTTTCCAGCACAAATCCAAACCATAGCCCCGTACTAGCTACTGTGATGAAAATTAACTCTATCCCAGCCAAAATCAGCACAAGTATGCTTTTTTTTCTGTATTGAAGTTACTTTTAATAAAATTAATTTATTCTCCATCAAAATATTTAAAGACCATTGCAAGTGAGTTGCATAAACTAAATAGACTAAGCTTCCTGTCCTAGTGAGAAGAAAATGGACTTCTGTAAGGCCTTTGATACAGTCCCCCAGAATATTCTTACCTCTAAATTGGAGAAGTATAGGTTTGATGGATTGGCTGTTAGATGGATAAGGAATTAGCAGGATGGTCATATTCAAAGAGTTACAGTAAATGTTTCAATGTCCAAATGGAAAACAGTAATGAGTCATGTTCCTCAAGCGTCCATAAATGGACCAATACTATTTCCTACCTTCATTAATGACATACACAGTGGAATCAGTGGAATTATGTGCACCCTTGGCAAGTCTGTAGATACCAAGCTGCAGTTGATTTGCTAGAGGGAAGGGATGCCATCCCAAGGGGCTTGACAGGCTTGAGGAGTGGGCCCATGTGAACCTCAAAAATTACAAAAAGGTCAAGTGCAAGGTCCTGCACCTGGGTCAGGACAATCTCTAGTGTCAATACAGGCTGGGACTTGAAAGGATTGAGAGCACCCCTGCTGAGAAACACTTTGGGGCATTAATTTCTCTTAATTCTTCAGTTATTAAATATTTTCAATGTCTTGTCTGGAATACATGTGATGTTAAAAAGCATAGAGACCCCAGTTTACTCTTGTATAAAACGTTGGCACAATTTTTCATTCTTATCAGTCTCTGCAACATAAAATTTTCCCAAACTGCTTAAAGAAAATTACGTTGATAACACAGACACAAAGAATCACAGAATGGTTGAGGTTGGAAGAGATCTCTGGAGTTTATCTGGTCCAAACCCGCTGCTACAGCAAGATCACATAGATCCAGTTGCCCAGGACCATGTCCAGACAGCTTTTGAATATCTCTAAAGTGGGACTCCTCCCTGAGCAACCTGTGCCAGTGCTCAGTCACCCCCCCAATAAAAAAGTGTTTCCCGATTTTCAGAGGGAACCTCCTGTATTTCAGTGAATGCCCATTGCCTCTGGTCCTGTCACTGGGCACCACTGAAGCAAGACTGATTTCAATCTCTTTACAACCTTCTTACAGGTATTTATAGACATTGATAAGATGCCCCTGAGCTTTCTTTTCTCTGGATTGAACAGTCCAAGCTCTTTCATCCTTTCTGCATAGGAGTGGTGCTCCATTCCCTTGATTATCTTTGTGTCATTATGCTGAACTCTCTCCAGTATGTCCATGTCCCCCTTGAACTGGGTTGCTCAGATCTGTAGACAGCACTCCAGGTGTGGCCTCACCAGTGGTGAGTAGAGGGGAAGGATCCCCTCCCTCAACCTGCAGGTAATGGTTTGCCTAATGCAGCCCAAGATACCATTAGCCTTTTTTGTGGCAAAAACACATTGCTGGCTCATGTTCAACTTGGAGTCCACCAGGATGCCCAGGCCCTTTTCTGCCAAGCTGCTTTCCAGCTGGGTGGTCCCCAGCATATGTTGGTGCCTGGGGTTGTTTCTCCCCAGGTGTAAGACTTTGCACTTCCCCTTGTTGAACTTCATGAGGTTCCTGTCAGCCCATATCTCCAGTCTGTTGAGGTCCCTCTGGATGGTGGCACGACCCTGTGGTGTATCAGCCACTCCTGCTGGTACTGTCTCTTCTGCAAACATTTATGTGCATAGATATGGTCTGCATTTATAGTCCCTTTAATGATATGATAGTATTCCTGGGAGCACAGTTATTCTGATTAAAAAGAAACTACATTTCTTGTCTGCATCATGAATAAAAAGTTTATCATTTTATAAGACCTGTAACTTTTTTTATTTGTCCTTCACACTTTAAGTACCTGTGTTCCATCTTCCTGTTCCCTGATAACCACAGATTTTTCATTGATGCATTTTCTTTACTTTTATACCGCCAGTTCTCTAACTTCCTTTTTTTATATTTATTTAAATTAAGTTATTCATTTCCATTGCAAATGTGAGCGGGGGAGACTTTTGTTTAAATGCTACTTTCACTTCCCCTCTTGACCCAGATTTTTTAATAAAAGTCCTTCAGGTGACTGAAGAATTGGGAATTGTAGGCAATTAGAAAAAACATAATAAATCATTCTTAAACATTTCCTAATAATTCATGGTCTTCATTAATTTTTTTTTCTTCCCAGTGAGTTTTGTTCACGACTGTTTTCAGCTTAGGAGATAAATTCTTTTAATGTGTTATAGCCCTGATCCTCAAAGGCTTTTGAATTCTTAGCTCTGACAGAAATAATGGGATTTAGCTGCTTTGGAAGCACAGCTGAAGAAAATCCTTGTCTATACCTTGCTGGTTAGGATATTCTGTTTCAATGTAGGAAACCAAATTAATCCATGAGCATTTGCAATCACCTTGTCTTTAACTAACACAATGAAGTTTGTTAGAGAATTGTCCAATGCTGTTTCCACTTTTTTTTTCCAAAGTACCTATTGCAAATGTCTGCTTCATTGTTTTAAAAAAAATCTGTATTAGCCATTGCTTTTTTAAACTTTGCTAATAATTTTTGAATGTTCTCTGAGATTTCCAGTCTATCACATGGCATGTCGCTTTTGGAGTGATTTTGTGCAGAGACGAAGTGTGTACTTTATATTTAACATGCCTCATTACCACCCCATTTAGTCCTCTTTGAGGGACGAAGAAAGGCCACGCTACTCCTCTGGCAGCCCTTTGAAGACTTCTGTTCAACACTTCCTTCCCGAGCTCACACAGCACAGTAAGACTTTTACTCCTTCAGAAGAGCTGCATAATATACCTCGTGAAACAGGCTTATTTTGTTGACTCTGAATAAGAGGAAAGTGCTTATCCCTGCCACCTGTAGGACTGAGGGTGTTCCAGAGGTTTATAAGGCACTAAGTCTTGCCAGGCAAGTCTGATTGCTTTTTGATGTTATTACAAATCTAGCAAATGATTTTACTCTCAACATTAATTAAAATAAACTTGGAAAATTACGCTTTCAGATTGACGGTCTAACTACAGGGCTGTGAAATAAAGATGAATAACAATGTATCAAGTTTTATGAGGTATGGTCTTTTGTTTGATCAGGTCCTATTTTAGTATTTTCATTAATAAACTTAGGTGGAGCCTTGGCCTCACTGAAAAGAATGACAAAACTCTTACTCACTTTGGCAGGCTAGGATGTGCAATAAAATGATACATAAAATATGATACTAAACTCAGCTTGAAATAATGCTGGGGACAGCAAATATATCCAAAAAACCCCAATTGCAAACTATAAAAACATAAGGCAGGAAATAAAATTAGTTACAGTTGAAAATATATTGTGTTATTAGTGTGTGAATAGAAAAAATCTCAAAGTGTAGAATCCCTATTCAAAGCGGGGGGCGGGGGGAAGAAAAAGAGAAGACCCTCCAGAAAAGTTGCAAAGCTGGCAGAAAGACCTTAGGGTAATATTTAAAAACATGTTTGCATTTTATATGTGAAACGTCTGAAATTTTGCATAACACAAAGATGACAATAATATTATTTAGTTAGCAGTTGTCTTAACAATTTCCACACACATACAGATGAACACCTGCCATTGTTTATGGGGTGAAAAAGTTATTGTTTGTATTTGGTATTTGTGTTCCTAAACTGCAACTGAACAGAAATAAAAGATACAAGAACCAAGGCCTTATTTTAGAGTCTAAGAAACATACTAATCTGTAGGATTCAGGAAAACATGCAACGTGTGGTTAAGAGAAAGACTGAGACTAGACATTTTTCTATAAAAATATTCATATATGTCACTTGAAATGTTAACACCTATTTTCCTTTCTTTTAATTTAGAATATGTAAATTCTGTAAGAAAAACATAATATCAGAAAAAGTATCATCAGCATGTTAACACCAGCAGCATCTGGGCATAACCAGAGAAGAAATCTGGATTCATAAACAAGAATTGTATCGATTTACCTAATTAATGCTCATCACTAATTTATAGCATTGTTAAATAGATTAAGGATTTGGTGGAAGATATTTGTCTGGTAAATATATTCACATTGACTTGCCTTCACATCCCTCCACTAGTTTGTCCTATATCATGTAATGTCATTATTAAAGAATGAAGACCACAGTTTTATTTGTAAGGACTAAAGGCAAAGAAACAGCAAAAACTTGTCTTTCTGAAAAGGCAAATTCTACAGACATCTTCCATAAGAAAAGTTATTAGAATATCTAACATGTGTACCATGCTTCTTATCCACGGATATCAGAGATATTTACAAAGAAAGAAAAGTGGTAAACCAAAAAAACACCTCAAAAGGTGAAAAACTCCCTTAGAGAGGTTTTATGAGCAAATGGAATATTTACAATGGCCAAAGTAGAATACTGTCAATCCCTTCTTGTATGAATTCAGTGTATTTGGAGTGAACATCCAAAATCCAGTCAAGAGCACGTATTGGTCTGGCAAGTAGACCTGGCTGAAAATCAGTGTTCTAGCTTGTAGAAAACTTCAAGTCTGTCCATCCTGTAAAATAATTTGGCTTCTGAGTTAAGACTCAAGCTCTGACTGCTTGATCTTCCACACTGCATAAATGTTAATTTGTTTCTAAACTTCCTTTTGGAGAACTATCTATCAGTTTCCCATGGTACAAATCCATCTGTTATTAAAAAGAGATTTTGTTATAGAAATTGTTTTCAACAGAAAGAGTGAATGAAGGCTGCGGTGGTTAGTTTTTTTCTGCTCTGTAGCATCCTCCAACATTAGCTGGTGAGCGCTGTTTCTTACCAATTATCACAACTTCACGTGCCCTGCCTTGGGGCAAACAATACACACCCTGAATTTCATCCTATAAAAATCCCTCCCTCGTAGGACTAGGATTTCTTGCTCTTTCATAGATTTCTTGTTCTTTCAAGAGACTCACACAGAAAAAAAAAAAAAAAAGATGCTTTGGGGGCACGACACATGACACAAATCCAGGTCCAAGTGTTTACATGGCTGTGGCCCATCTGCCGTGAAGGCATCTGGCTCTATGTGGTATGTGTGTGAACGACTGTCTCTGCTCACTAAGAACTAAAGACCACAGTGTGTCATAGATGCGTTTAGTAATGCAGATATGTATTTTGTTCCTTGGAAAGTTTCATCCAAATCAGACCAAACCTTAAGATGCTAGAATTTCAAACACACCACAGTAAACAGTGAAAATTGCTTGTGTGTACAGTAGTAGTACACCGACAAGAACACCAAAGCTAGCAGCAAGATGTGCGACTGTCTCTGCCATGGTGCCAGACACAGCAACTCTTCTTGCAATGGATTCATAAAACAAAGGTCCTTTGAAGCCAAGGTTTTTCAAATGAATACATAGGGCCCGGAGGATTGAAACCACTCATGCATACAAGTTCACAAGAAGGATCTCACAGCTGAGATTAAAGGCCTCTAAAGATGTTAAGTTTTTAATAAGCTGGGACACTGAATAGTTTCTAAGCCCACACATTGATCCTGTAAATTGCTGGTATGTGCCATACTCAGTATGCACTGCTGAATCTTATTCTTCCTTCTGCTTGGATTGATATGATATTAGCGGGTGAAGTTTCAGTGTAGCTGGAATAGGGTACAGGTATAGTTCAAAAGAAATATCTTTAATGTTTTGGATATTGCTTAAATACTACTACTGTTATTGTTATTTGTCTATTCACTGAGTGTAGCCACACTCTGTTATCACCAGTCAAAAGAATAAAACATCTAACAGAAGATTACATTTGGGATAGATATAAGGGCACAGCATTCATAAGTGTGTATGTTTAAGTGTTAGAATTTAAAGAACTGAGGAGAGCACTAGGCTGTTTTTATTTACCCCCACTGTATTTATGGACAGGAAATTTACTGAAAAAAATTAAAGAAACACAGCAGGTGGTAAGCTGAAAGAGTCTTTGGTTACTATAACCTTCATAGTTACTGTAAATACAACTAAACCAGAATCTGAGATGGGACTACATTACAATCTTATGCTCCAAAATCTCAGATATTGTTTTTATCACAAGGAAGAAAAACCTTGAAACCTGATCCTCACTAAACGCAGTAGTACAAACCTTTGAGACGTGAATTGCCCCATCTCTCTTTGTAAGAAACAATGATGCCTGACACACAAGTAGAGTTTTGAAAAAAGTACTACTGCCTCTTCCCTCCAGTAACACACTGAGAAAGAAACTGGCCTGGAGAAGAGCAGCAAACTAACTCACTTACATTTAGTTGCTGCTGTATAAACATTTAGCATTTTAAAATAAAAAGACATTGTGTATGTTTATATCAAGATTTGGATGAAAATGGAGATAGATGATTTGCCCACAGGATAAATTCTCCTTTCACACTTCTCCTTTCTAGTTCTCCAGCTTAAGCAAGGGAGCAGGAGAATGCTTTTGCAGTTTTCAGTATTTTGTAGCTCAGCAATCACATATTCTCCCATTACTCTCTTTTCCCACTAATTCTCTTTTCGGAAATTATTACCTTGAAATACCAATCTATTCTTTTATCTAGATTCAGCAGTAATATTTCTCTGTGTGGCAGATGCACCAACCCATTTTACTTGATAGGCACAAACCACACTGATGCATAAAATAGCTATAACAATGTTTAATGCACTTCCTTCCATGAGACCCTGTCAACCTGTTAGGGCCTTTGCTCTTTCTACAGGAAAGACCTCATACACCGCACCAATAAACAGCAACACAAAATCTTGGGACAGATGGGAAGAGCAGGCACTGCATATAGATTTTGTTCTAAGAACATGTCAGCTGTAATATGAGATTTTAAAGGCCAAATGGAGAAATATATAAAATTGGAGGGCTCAGCATTGGTCTAACTCTCCTCTTGCTGAAGGAAATGATAAAAGTTCTTGTAGGCAACGTTAATCCCTTGTAGAGCAGAGCCTTCTAGCCATGGATTTCGTCCTATGGAATAAATGTAGATATTTTTCAAAGCAGATTTCTGCCAATTTACATTAACTGAGATTCTTTCCCCTCAAATGTTACAAGATTAAATAAGAATGTTCTCCACTATGCAGCCAAGGTCTGTTAGGTTTCTCTCAGAAGCCTTACCTAGTGAGTGCCCTGCATTGAGTAAACTCAGAGATAACCAACAGTAAAAGGAACTAAAATGAATGTTATCCATCCCTTTTTTGCTTAGAAGAAAAGAAAACAGAACCCTGCTTTGCTCATGAAAGCCCAGCATTCACAGCTCAGCAGTCAGTCTTTGATTTGGAGATGGTTTGCACCAGGGGTGCCATGACACTGATTTTTTATGGGGCAAAAACGAGGCTAACAAGGCACTTAATAAGATTAAGAGATTTAGAGATACATCTGCAAAGCATAGTTTAAAAACATCAGAGGTATTCTTTTTCTCTCTTCCACTCCCTTTTCATCTCCTACACAGGAACAGAGAAACAGACTTCTGAATTGCCATGTTTTGTTGTGTTTTGGTTTTTTTTCTCAGAACCCTATATTTTTATTTAAATAATAACAAAAAATGCTTTGCAACTAGTTGACATATTTGTCACTACAACATAAAAGCAAATCTAAAAAGGCATAAACAATGAAATAGTGAACAATATTTTAATTAGAGTAAAGAATGACAAAAACAGAAAAAAAACCACATTTGAGTTGCTTCTGTGGAAACTAGAATTAATGGCACCTAATTGTCCACAACAATTGTTCCCAGCATCCTGTGACCAATTTTTTCACCCTCTGTGTCCATCTCTGCCCTCCTATTCTTAGCTCCCTTCTATGTCTCCATTCTCAAAACACTTGTTTTCTCAAATCTCCTGTTTATTTTTCTGGGTCAGAAGCAGCATATACTCTGATTTAAATCAGCATATGACTGATGTAAAGATTCACCTAAGTGCACTGTTAGATTGGTCAGGTGGCTACTACCTCTTGGAGCAGGTGAGGGGATAAGTTAGAACAGCTTTTCTCCCTTTATCAGGTAGTAATAACTGAAGAAATTACAATCTCTGACTAATGGTATTTATGAAACCTGAAGAAATTTCCTCTCTTCAAGACTGTATCTGTTGTTTTCAATGTACTTGAAAGCTGGTTGACGATTTCAGCGCTATTAGAGGAGGACTGAGATGTACAGATAGGGTGATCATATAAAACTTCTTCCCTTAAAAAAATGTGCTAAAGGATAGAAAGATAGCTTATTTCTGGATTGATATAGCTTAGCATTGTTTCCAGAAGGAATTAACCTTTACAAATAATTCAACGCCAAGATTCCCACTGTAAAAATGTGTTAAAGTCCTTTATAAAAACTGAATTTTAGTGATTTCTGCCGATAGGATGTCCTTGAAATAATTTATATTCAGTTTCCTTTCAGTGGGATTCACAGATAAAATAAGAAGATCAAAATAAGAATGTTTCACTCCTGAAAAACATTGCTTTATATTTTTCATTGCAAATTTGAATTAAGATGTATAAAGTTAGAAGCAGAAACATGAGGGGAAATGTCTGAAACATGGTTCAGAGAAGTTACACTATTTCAGACAGATCTTTAGTCCTGAAACAGCAGGTGCTCCTTCTAACATCTGGAATCCCCACACTCGCCTGTGCCAGTAGACAACTTTGTAGCTTGCTACCTATGATGGAAAGGGCCTGAAACAGGGAAGAAACTGTGCTAGTCATTAAGGAAGCTCTGAGATCTTTTTGGGAAAAAAAAAAAGATCTGGTGGGCACAGATGTATTAAGCTGATGGTTTCCATTCTGAGGATACTTAGCCAATCTAACCTGGCTTATAGTCACAAACCTTGGCATTTTTAAGACAAGGGGAAAAAAAAGGAAGGGCCTTTTTTTGACTACAAACTGAAATGAAACAACATTCTAGCTTCAAAGGAATAGAAAATTACATTTTAATTTTGAGATTTCTTGCACAAAACTGTTGAAATAACTGTTCCAGAACATTTGGAATTCAAAATTTGCTCATCCCCCATTTTTCCATAGTGAGAGTCATCAGAGCTATACACACAGACTCATGGAATTTCAGAATGGTTGAGGTGGAAGGGATTTCTGGAGTTAATCTGATCCAAACCCCCTGCTACCCTGCAGGGCCACCTAAAACTTGTTGCCCAGGACCATGTCCAGGCAGCTTTTGAATATCTCTGTAGTGAGATAGTGACATTCCAGGTCAGGTTGGAGGGGGCTGTGAGCAACCTGATGTAGTTGAAGATGTCCCTGCTCATTGCAGGGTGGCTGGACTAGATGACTTTTGAAGGTCCCTTCCAACTCAAACTATTCTATGATTCTATGATTTATTCTATGATTGAATGACTACATCAGTGGACATCGAGATGACACCAAAGTGACACCAAGATGAGTGGTGCTATTGATTCGCTAAAGGGAAAGGATGCCATGCAAAGGGACCTTAACAAGCTTGAGGAATAGACCCATGCAATGCTCATGAAGTTCAACAAGGCCAAGTGCAATGTCCCACATCTGGGCTGTGGCAATCCCCATTATCAGTACCGGGTGGCTGATGAATGGATTGAAAGAAATCAAGCCCTGTGGACAAGGACCTGGGGATACTGGTGGACCAAAAAACCTTTTTGCCAGCAACATGTTCTTGCACCCTAGAAAGCCAATCATATCCTGTGCTGCATAAAAAGTTATCTTGCCAGTGATCAAGGGAGGTGATTCCCTTCCTCTACTGTTCTAAGAGAGCACCTTGATTGCTGTATTCAGTTCTGGGATCCCCAGTAAAAGAAAGACATGGACCTTTTAGAGTGGGTTGAGAGGGAAGCCATGGAAATAATCAAAGGGCTGGAACACCTCTCCTAACAAGAAAGGCTGAAGGTGTTGGGGCTTTTTCTCCTGGAGAAGAGAATCACAGAATCATTAAGGTTGGAAAAGACCTTTAAGATCAAGTCCAACCATCAACCCACCACCACCATGCCCACTAAATCATGTCCAAAATGGTGGGCACACTGGCTTTTAAACTGCTGCAGCCACTCTTGTCCCCATCCATGCTGGGTCAGAGCTGCCACTCATGAGGAGCCTACTCTGCCGACTCGAGGAGGCAGGGGCTGGGGGACCCTCTCTCTCCCTCCACTTTTGCCTTCGCAAGGCTCTGGAGAGATCTTTTTGTGACCTTTCAGTACTTAAAAGCAGTTTAAAAGAAAAATGGAGACCTGGCTGCCCAGAGAAGTTGTGGATGCCTCATCTCTGAAAGTGTTTAAGGTCAGATTAGACAGGGCTTTGAGCAATCTGACCTAGTGAAAGATGTCCTTGCCCATAGCAAGGAGGTTGGACTAGATGTTCTTTAAAAGATCCCTTCCAACCCAAATCATTCTATGACTCTATGATCCCAGCAGTGCCCATGTGTCGTGGTTTAGCCCCAGCCAGCAACTACGCACCACGCAGCCGCTCGCTCACTCCCCCACGGTGGCACGGGGGAGAGAATCGGAAGAGTAAAAGTGAGGAAACTCATGGTTTGAGATAAAGACAGTTTAATAAGTAAAGCAAAAGCCGTGCACGCAAGCAAAGCAAACCAAGGAATTTGTTCACCACTCCCCATGGGCAGGCAGGTGTTCAGCCATCTCCAGGGAAGCAGGGCTCCGTCACGCGTAATGGTTTCTTGGGAAGACAGACGCCATAACTCCGAACGTCCCTCCACCCCTTCCTTCTTCTTTGTCCCAGCTTTATATACTGAGCATGACGCTATATGGTATGGAATATCTCTTTGGCCAGCCTGGGTCAGCTGTCCCAGCTGTGTCCCCTCCCAGCTTCCCGTGCACCCCCAGCCTGCTCGCTGCAGGCCAGCATGAGAAGCTGGACTGTCCTTGACTACTTAGCAACAACTCAAAACATCAGCACCTTATCAACATTTTCTCATCCCAAATCCAAAACATAGCCTCATGCTAGCTTCTATGAAGAAAATTAACTCTACCCTAGCTGAAACCAGGACACCATGGACTTAAAATAAGTCCAGTTTGCTTAAATATTCCCTGACCTGATCCTCTTCCAAGAAGAGTACATCTTTGCTTCAGCCTTTCCTCCTGGTATCTGGGACTTGGGATTTCCAAAGGCTGGAAAGGCTTGCTAGGAAAGACTGAGGCAAAGAAGGCATTCCATATTTCAGCCTTTTCCATTTCCTGTGTAAGCAGATCCCCAACGTCATTGAGCAATGGTCTTACATTTTCCCTAGTCTTCCTTTTCGTGCCTACGTGCTTATAGAACCCCTTTCTTGTTTCCTTTGACATCTCTGGCCAGACTCAATTCCATTTGGGATTTAGCTTTCCTAACTTCATCTCTGATGCTTGGACAATATTTCTGTATTCCTCCCAGGTTAGCTGTCCTTGCTTCCACCCTATGTATGCTTCCTTTTTGTGTTTTATTTTGGCCAGGAGCTCATTGTTCATCCACGCAGGCCTTCTGACACTTTTGCCTTACTTCATGCTCATTAGGATGGAACTCTCCTGATCCTGGAGGGCATGATCCTTGAAAAATAACCAGCTTTCTTGGGCCCCTCTTCCATCCAGAACTTCATCCTATGGGATTCTTCCAAGCAGATCTTTGAAGAGACCAAAGTCTGCTCTCCCAAATTCTAGGGTTGTGAGCTTGTTTTTCACACTCCTCCCTGCCTTCATGATTCTAAACACCAGCATCTCATGGCCACTGCAGCCAAAGCTGCCTTTGACTCTCACATCCCCAACAAGCCCTTCTTTGTTGATGTGTATGAGGTCCAGCAGAGCACTACTCTTTTTGGGTCCTCTATCACTTGGAGGAGGAAGTTGTCACTGATGACATTGATTGACTCCAGGAACCTCCTGGATTGCTTATGTCTTGCTGTGTTGTCCCTCCAGCAGATATCAGGGTGGTTGAAGTCTCCCATGAGGATGAGCACCTGTGAAGGTAAGGCTTCTCCTAGAGGGCCTGATCCACTTGTTCCTCCTGGTCAGGTGACATAGAGCAGACACCTACTATAACATAACATTACCCTTACCTGTCTTCTCTTTAATCCTCACCCATAAGCTGTTTGTTGGTTACTCATCTGTCCCCAGACAGAGCTCCATGCACTCAAGCTGCTCTATCATGTGCAAGGCAACTCTCCCCATCGCACCTTCCCTTCCCGTCCTTCCTAACAAGTTGTATCCCTCCATTGCAACATTCCAGTCATGGGAGCCATCCCACCACATTTCTGTGACCCCAACAAGATCTTAGGTCTGCAAATGCAGACATATCTCTAAGTCATTGTGTTTATTCCCCATACTGCTTGCATTGGTATACAGGCACTTTAGAGAAGCAGCCCAGCATGTTGAATTGCTGGAGAGGGTTTGGGGAATTTATCCTACAAGTTCCTTGTAAGTACTTCCTTGCTGACATGCAAGTGCTGGAGGTGACCTCACTCAAGTCCCATTTTGTTGGTTCTGTGATCCCTTCCTGTCATATCACCCCATGCCCTTTGTTAAGTGATCCCATCACATTACCCTTTGCTCATGCCTTTTGCTCATTTTGATACAAGAAATAAATTATTTTGCAGTGAGAACAATCATTCACTGGAACAACTTTCCCAGTAATGTAGTAGAGTCCCCATCACTTGAGGTTATCAAGACGCAACAAGACAGGGTGCTAGATAATTTTGTCTAGGCTCACTTTTCCATGAAATGTTGGACCAGACAGTCTTTCGAGGTCCTTTTCAACCTGGGCTGTTCCATGATTCCATGATCCTGTCTGTCAATTTCACAGGACTGCTGGTTACTCTCTCCCTCCCCTGTTATTCTTAGTTCAAAGCCCTCTTAATGAGGTCAGACATCCTATTGGCAAAAAATAGCTTTGTCCTGTTTTGAGAGGTGGTTCTCACCTCTCCAAAACAGATGCTGATCTGCAAATAGGTTCCCATCATCACAGAACCCCAAACCCTGTTGCCAACAGCAGTTCTGCAGTCAGTCATGAGTGCAGTCCAGCCTCTCAGTGGTATATTTTTAGCAGGGCATCCTGACTCCAGGGATGATCTGGGGATGTCTCATAAACCAAATTAAATCTTTCTCATTTATGTTTGTGAGGTTTCTAAGAACTTAATTTGGTTTATTTGTCTGATTAGCAGAAGATTTAGATTGGCTTGGATTATAATAAGGAGGGAAGGATTAAAATTACAAAGCAAAAATTTCAAAACCTGCACATTTTGCACTCTGAAAGGGTTAAAAAGATTAGGACTGGCAGTTAATATTTCAAAAGTTGAAGTAAATACACAAAATATGCAGTTCAAAACTCAATTAATTTTCTTATCTGCCACATTTGGAACTACCATTGAGTTATATAACATTTCTTCAAAATAAAACATTTCTGAAACCTGTAAAGCATCTTGCACTGCTGAATGAGTACATTGTTCTTTATAAGCTTGTCTTCAAAAATACCAACCATATGGATTTGGCTCTTTTACAATACCCTTTACTGAGCCAGGCTCTCTTTAAAATCTAATTAGAAGAATAACACCACCAAGAAATTTGTCAATGTTTTAAATGTTTTGACCCAAAAACATTTGGCATGGATTTATCTGATGTATTACAAACCAGAAAAGCACCAAACTGATCCAATTGCCTTAGAGTTCTGATTATATTTTGCAAGCATATTTTGGACTTTTTTGTGATAAGTGCATAACTTCTAGAAGATTAAGAGTTAAGAGAACGTAAAATTGTTGGATTACCTTTAAGTTACTGTCATTTTTTAATTTAAAAAGTTAATTGCTGTCAATAAAATGAAGTCTCTGTGTCTGATACTGGCTGAAAAACATAACACTTTTAGAAGGTCTGCTTTCATTGCAGAAATGAAGAACAAAACTGCTGATTATTCATCTGACAGTGTTTTTACGTAACTAAAAAGGTGTTAATTGAAAACATGTTAGATTGATTTAGAAACATGGGGCTCGATTACCCAGTAAAATTATGGATAATTAAAGGAATATTTTACATCCAAGTGGAAAAGTAGTTTCTCTGCAGTGAAATAGGAGATTTGCTTTTGTTGGAGTGAGGCAGGATTTCATCCTTATGGGATCAACTACTGTCAAAAGGATTTACACATGACGGGCCAAACTCTGAGTACTTCTGTGATGTCTTTATAGAAATCCATCTCCCAAATATTATTTTTTACAACAAATAGCCTAAAAATAAACAGCAAAATTGTCATATCAACATACTTATCTACAAAATAGGTACCAGCTTAGGCGTTTTTACCCGCTGCTTCTATTAATTCATTTTCTTTCAACTTGTTTTATCCTTATGCTTATTCTTATCACAGAATCACAGAAACGTTAAGGTCGGAAAAGGCCTTTAAGTCCAACCATCAATCCAACACAACCATGCCCACTAAACCATGTCCCAAAGTAACACATCCACATATTTTTTGAACACTTCCAGTGATGGTTACTCCACCACCTCCTTGGGCAGCCTGTGCCAATGTCTGACCACTCTCTCAGTCAAGAAATTTTTCCTAATATCCAAACTAAACCTCCCCTGGTGCAGCATGAGGTCATTTCCTCTCATTCTGTCTCTAGTTACTTGGGAGAAGAGACCAACACCCACCTCACCACAACCCCCTTTCAGGGAGTTGTAGGGAGCAATAAGGTCACTCTTCCCCAAGCCTGTAGCATTGCATGGGGTTGTTGTGACCCAAGTGCAGGATCCTGCAATTGGCCTTGTTAAACCTCATACAGTAGACCTCTGCCCATTGATCCAGCCTGTCCAGATCCCTCTGCAGAGCCCTCCTACCCTCCAGCACATCAACACTCCCACCCCACTTGGTGTCATCTGCAAACTTACTGAGGGAGCACTCGATCCCCTCATCCAGATCATTGATAAAGATATTGAACAAGACCGGCCCCAGAACCGAGCCCTGGGGATCACTGGTTGTGACCAGCTGCCAACTGGATTTAACTCCATTTACCACAACTGTCTGGGCTCAGCCATCCAGCCAGTTCCTCACCCAGCGAAGAGTACAGCTGTCTAAGCCACAAGCCGCCAGGTTCTCCAGGAGAATGCTGTGGGAGACGCTGTCAAAGGCTTTACTAAAGTCCAGGTAGACAACAACCACAGTCTTTCCCTCATCCACTAGGCGGGTCACCTGGTCATAGAAGGAGATCAGGTTGGTCAAGCAGGACCTGCCTTTCATGAACCCATGCTGGCTGGACCTCATCCCTTGGTTGTCCTGCACATGTCCCATGGTCACTATCAAGACGAACTGCTCCATGATCTTCCCCGGTACGGAGGTCAGGCTGACAGGCCTGTAGTTCCCAGGATCCTCCTTCTGGCCTTTCTTGTAGATGGGTGTCACATTGGCAAGCCTCCAGTCATCTGGGACCTCCCCTGTTAACCAGGACTGCTGATAAATGATGGAGAGTGCCTTGGCAAGCTCCTCCGCCAGCTCTCTCAGTACTCTCGCGTGGATCCCATCAGGCCCCATAAACTTGTGGGTGTCCAGGTGGCATAGCAGTTCGTGAACTCCTTCCTCCTGGATTAAGGGGAATTTATTCTGTTCTCCACCCTTGTCTTCCAGCTCAGGTAACTGAATACCCTGTGGATACCTGGTCTGGTTATTAAAGACTGAGGCAAAGAAGGCATTAAGTACCTCATCCTTTTCCTCATTCTTGGTGACAATTTTCCCCCCCAGATCCAACAAATGATGGAGATTCTCCTTGGCTCTATTTCTATTGTTAATATATTTGTAAAAACATTTTTTGTTGTCCCTTATGATGGTGGCCAGATTGAATTCTAGCTAGGCTTTTGCCTTTCTAATTTTCTCTCTGCATGACCTGATGAGATCCTTGTACTCTTCTTGAGTTGCCTTCCCCTTCTTCCAAAGGTGATAAACTCTCCTTTTTTTCCTGAGTCCCAGAAAAATCTCCCTGTTCAACCAGGCTGGTTGTCTTTGCGCCAACTCCTCTTACAGTACATGGGGACCACCTGCTCCTGAGCCTTTAAGATTTCCCTCTTGAAGAATGTCCAGCCTTCCTGGACCCCTTTGCTCAGGCCAAAGTCTGCCCTCCAGAAGTCCATGGTAGTGGTTTTGCTGACCCTTCTCCTTACATCACTAAGAATTGAGAATTCTGTCATGCCATGGTCACTAAGCCCAAGATGGCCTCCTACCACCACATCTCCTACCAGTCCTTCCCTGTTCGCAAACAGCAGGTCAAGCGGGGCACGTCCCCTGCTAGGCACACTTACCAGCTGTGTCACAAAGTTATTTTCCACACACTCCAGGAACCTCCTAGGCTGTTTCCTCTCTGCTGTCTTATACTTCCAGCAGATGTCTGGTAAGTTGAAGTCCCCTACAAGAACAAGGGCTAGCAATTGTGAGACTTCTGCCAGTTGTTTGTAGAATGTTTCGTCTGTCTCTTGTCCTGGCTGGGTGGTCTATAACAGACACCCAGCAGGGTATCTGCCTTGTTTATTTTTCCCCTCATCCTTACGCATAAGCACTCAAGTTGGTCATAACAATCACTGGTTTCTATACAATCAAAACACTGCCTGACATACCAGAGCCACCCCATCACCTCTCCTTCCATGCCTATCCCTTCGGAAGAGCTTCTAGCCATCCATTGCAGCACTCCAGTCATGAGAGTCATCCCACCATGTTTCTGTGATGGCAACTAAGTCATAGCTGTCCTGTTGCACAATGGCTTCCAGCTCCTCCTGTTTGGTGCCCATGCTGCATGCATTGGTGTAGATGCACTTGAGCACTTGAGCTGATCTGGATTTGTAAACATCTTTTTCCTGAACTTTAGACTCAAAGCTACTTCCTTCCTTATGTGTTTTCTTTGTTACAGGTGTTGCAAAAGATTGCAGTGTGCTTTGTGATCCAGCACGATGCTGCACTGTGCCCTTGCAGAAGATGAGACTTAGGGAAACTGAGTCCAGGTTCCTGATTCTGTTTTGGAGGCTTATCACGAACTTAAAGATGAAGGAGGTGCAGATATACCTGGATATTCCTTTCAAATAGAGTCATAGGGCTTGCTTTTGCACAGCTTGGTACCTAAAACATATCAGCTATAGTGGAAATACATACGGGTCTGCAGTAACTAATATTTCCTATAAAGGGTTACGGGTTGCATAAAAGCTGAGTTATGTAACTTGAATTTTGTCTGAAAACAAACATTGTTGCTATTTCAGTCACAGAGAGAACTGAGCAATGATAAGCCCTCATCTCATCAAAATTCATTTTCTGTTTCTCTTGCTCTGGAACCTCCACTGCCATCTGGTATATTTTTTCTTCCTCTTCAGATGCGTTTCCTTAAGAGCCAGCTGTTATACAACCCTCAGTCTCTCAATGCCTTTCTCCAATAGTTCCACACTTGAGTTAAACCAGCTATTCTGGTTACTGCTAGGGAGACTTTAACTCAGAGAGCTCAGCATCACAGGTTGTGACATTGGATGAAATTACAGGTTTTTAAGCCTTGTATTATTCAAGTTAAACATGAGCCAGGTGAGTGAGAAAAAATCAAGACTCAGTTATTTATAAAAGAGTTGATTAGACTTCATTCAAATTTTTCAGAATCCATCCCTTATTAGTTCTGCATGAATACTGGAATGATCCTTGAATATTTTCCAGAAAGGCGTTTTGGATGCTACTTTTTCTACAAAGATTATTAGTGAACATTCAGTGGTTGGAAGGATCATGAAGAAGTAGATTGTCAATTACAATATCAAATGAACTCCAACTGATTTACCATGGAAGTAGAAAATCAGAAGGCACCTAAAAGTAACTTCTGTGGGGTTTGGTTTGGGCCTGTTGTCTTTCTCCCTCCTTCTCCACACATACATTTTGCAGCAGTGGTAGTAGCAGAAGCAGTTCCAACCTGGATACCAGATGTCATCTGTATGCTGATGACAATACATAATAGGCTTGGCCCAGCACCTCATGAAATTGGATCACCTTTGCAAGCTGACTTTGGGGTATTTTAGAATAGCTTGATGAGTAATAAATTAGTGCTAAACTTTGAAGAAAAGTTATAAAATTCACCTTTAATTCCAAATTAAGAACATTAGTAGCTCAGCTGCTGTTAGGTAATGCATATATTAGTGATTTTACATTTTTTCCTTTAGAGCTATTCAATTTCTTTAGATACATTGTTATTTGCCCATCTAAATTACTTTTTGCCTGTCCTGAAGTAAAGAATTTCAACATGGTCCTCTGAAATTGTATCTGAATACATTATCCCTCAGGAAAAACTGTCACTGTCCTTCATGTAATCACTAGAAACTGATTTCCTGAGCAAAGTCAAATAAAAAGCTCCAGATCTAGAAAACACATATTGATTAACAGAGACAGTATGCTCGCTGTCTGAAACCTGTTATGGTGGGTACAAGACCTTTTGAACTAACACCCACAGCACACCAAGAATAGTTTTGCAGCCTTAAAGATCTGTGGCACAGCTGGACTATTCATATTTTCCTTGATATGGTGATGTGTGAAAAACAAGAGCCCTCATCTGTGGCGCAGGTCTGCAGGATTTCTGTTTTGTCCTGCTTCATTTTCAGTGCAGCACATGCACAATCTCCTGACCTCTGCTTTAGAACTTCACACATCAGGTTGGATGAGAGCAAGGTTTTAATGATTATTCCTTCTGTGCTGAAAGAGTTTTCAGTTGTTTGGTTGGACATGGTAGCTAAAATCGGTTTTGTTGGCACTGATGTATCTCTGAATCTTACAGTATATCCACGTGGCTTGCATATGTTCAGGTCAGAGGTATTGTCAGTTCATTTTTTTTTTTAAATGAAGTAGTTGTTAGATTCCAGGAAGTATATTAATGTTTATAAATTTTCTGTCACAAAGGGTCCTAAGTTACAGAATTCTATTTTTAAAAAAGTATTAATGTAAAGAAAGCACATAGTTTTCTTATACTATTCTTTTACTGATAAGCATTTTGTTTGAGTGCCTGTTGGTTTCAATCATATTGCATTCACCAAATATTTTTTTTAATGATATACGTGATGTTAAAATTCTCCTTTGAAACACTGAATTTGGTGGTTACAATTACACTACCCAGGCAGGGAATGTTCCCATACATGAAAGGGCTTCTAAGAAAGATGGAGACAGACCTTTCAGCAGGGCCTGTTGCAGTATGACAAGGCGTAATAGTTTTAAACTAAAAGAGGGTAGATTTAGACTAGATTTAAGGAAGAAATTTTTGATAATGAGGGTGGTGAAACACTGACATAGGTTGCCCAGAGAGGTGAGAGATGTCCCATCTCTGGAAACATTCCAGGTCAGGTTGGATGGGGCTCTGAAAAACCTGATCTAGTTGAAGATGTCCCTGGTTGTTGTGAGGGGGGAGGGCTGGACTAGATGACCTTGAAAGGTCCCTTCCAACCCAAAGATTCTATGATTCTATGAATCTACAATACAAAATTCCTTGAGAATAACATTTTCATTATTTATGATGTTATTTTAAAGAAAACTTAATTTTCCTACAGCAATATGAACACTATTAGTTTAGTAATGATGAAAGGAAAGAAGTATGAGAAAAATCAGGGAAAAGAAAGAAAGGAGGAAAAATATAAAATAAAAAGAGGTTGCCAAAATATCTACTATGTGAATAGTGGGACAGTAAGATGGCAAGACAAAATCTGTGTACTGATATGAACACCTTGTTCAGAGGGATTTACTATTACATTTATAATCCCAATCTTGTCTCCTTACATAAGAGTTACAGCAGGAGAATGAAAACTAAAAGGAATGATGATCAAAAGCAAAACTGAACATTCAGTATATATGTCATAAGAGGAAAATGCAAATAATAATTAAATTGAAATAATAATAACCCATGGATTTCTTAGTTTAATTACTCCTTAGTCATAATCCTGCTGTAGAGAATATGGCAATGCAGAATATGTCTGCATTAGTAAGTTATGTAGTAGTAAGACATGAAGTAGGTCATGCAGTTGGTGGAAAGGTCCCGTTATATACAGTTAAAGGCATGTAGTTGAGACTAGATTTAGTCTGTTCCACTGGACCAACCATATCATCTGTGCATTCAGTTCAAAGCTTTCTCAAGGAAAGTTTTTTCACAAACTAAATTGTCCTCCTGTGACTTTTTTCTTAAGTCTCATCCTGTCCTTTCAAACATCTCATGCAGAAGAGGATTTTGTATCATGGTCCCTGAAAATATTGCCAGACGAGGCCTCACATCTGAATGCTTTATTTATGTCTGTTTAATTTCTGATCACACTGAAATGCATACTGCTTAACCCATCTCTGTTTGGGTTTCAGCAGTGTTCAATCAGAGGCCTCAATAACCTGGCACATACACCCAAAACACATGTATAGCAAAGCAATATACTTACCCAAACTAGAAAATGGAGCATGACCTCCTGGGGTTGCTGATGCCCACTGCGTCCAGGGTGGACCAAGGGATTGTGCTGGGATGTGTCTCTTTGGAAGATGAAGAGAAGGAGACCTGGAATAACACAGGAGGCCACCACCTCTGGCTTCAAACTCTAAAAGATGGACATCTTCAGTGCCACTCTACAAGTGCAGTTGTTGTCTCTGGTCCTCAAGGACATAATTTGCACCTTCTTGAGTGGTCTGCACAATTTTCTACCAATCCTCTTGTATTAAGCAGCAAGCATGGCAGTATCAACATCCTGGTATTGCAACTGGGTTATCCTGCTTCCTGAGAAACCTTTGGTACTTTCATGCTAAGTGCAGTGGTGTTTTTCCCTGGACCCATGTTGTACTTTGCTGGATATTCTGTATGTGGCAGACCAGACCTTACTATAAAGAAATACAATGCTAGGAATGCATTACTAAAATACAATAATAGGAATAATAGAGAATATAATAATAGTATTATTATGTCACCTTGGTAAAAGGTGACAGCAAGATATGGTAGGTAAAGGAAAGATAAGATAGGGAAGGAGCTGCAGAGCTGCAAAGAGTTTAGGGCTGGTTATAAACATCAGGCATGGAGGTATGTACGTCTCTTCGGTAGCACAGGAAGCACTTCGGGGTTGCACAAGAACTTGACAGTCCAAGAACTCTCTTTAGGCATAAATATGGTAGGTATGTACAGGAGGAGGTTGAGAATTGCATTGACCAACATTGCATTGGGCCAACAAGAAACACTACTCTGAAACAACCTGATAAAATGGGAAAGACTTCTTATAAGATGAAGTAGCAAGACATTGGCTCCTCTCCCAAAAGGAAATGAAATATCAGCAGGTACTGTTAGTGCATATTCAAGAAAAAGTAAAAAATTTCTTGAAAATTCAAACTTATTGAATGTAGACCTGACTCCAAAAATGCATTTAAGAGCTAGTGTTTTATTGAAAGGGAGTTTGTGATTCTATCATACCAGCCTGTGTAAGTCTCATGCTGGTCACTACTGCAGAAAAAATGATTATAATATCAGTAACATATGCTTTATTTTTTTTTACATTTCTTTTTTTCTTTTCTTGACTAAAATGGTTCTGAAATGACTCCATGGAAAATTATTGGAGAGGCCTGAACCCTAAGCCTTTCAGCGTCTTCTTTAGACAGTCAGTGAATTCAGGACAACTATAAAGAGTAATACTATGCCCTCAGTAGATCAAATATTTTCTGGGCTCAGCAAATCCCTCCACTTCATACATGTTTCTAAGATAGTTATAGCCTTAGTTCAAAGCTCATTCTTTTTGGCAATATTGAAAAGTTGTATACTATAGTTATCAAATACTACTAATTAGGGAGGCATCCACTGTAGGTTTGTTGTTATGGAAAGCACATTAATTGTCTCATCCAGCTGAGTTAACATTTGTATTTGGTTTAGAGCTTTCTTATGGGAGAGGGGGAATTTTTCTTTTTTTTTAAGAAAAGGTATGAAAAGGATTCACCACCAATTATGAAGGTTATTCTGTATAACCTTCTGGTTAGCTGTCTGGAGAGTGCTGAAGAATAGCACAGGAGAAGTTCTAGGAGACAATTTGAGGCAATCCTCTAATAGCTGTGACAGAAGATTATCTGGATGCAAGTTCCTAGTCAGAATAGATTTTCTGTCTATGAAATGAGATCCAAATCAGTTTTTTCAAGAATCATTAATTCTCATAGCATTCAGGATTCTAGAAATAATTCACCAAACACTGAATAAAAAGCTTTTTATAAGACTGACCAGGATTGTACAGCTCTGAAGCTTTTTATCAGTAATTAAACAGACACATACAGGCTGAAGATTCCCATGAATGAATTGTTTATGATTTTCTCCCCCTCCATGCCCACCTTTCTCTTTTCTTTTTCTTTTTTTTTCTTTTTTTCTCTTTTATGGTGAAATACAATGCTTCAATATGACAAGTAAATTGCTGGATGTCAAATTTTGTTACCTTGACTACTACAGCCACTTACTTTATAACCTTTTGTTTCTGTTACTGCACACCTCAACTTCATCCAGCAACTGTCACTAAAACAATTTTCCCTTGTCAGTGCCCAGATCATACCATTCCACTGTTCTGTAGGCCCCTGCATTGCTGTCATATCTTCTTCTGCATCAAAGCTATATATTTTATGTCAAATGACAAGGTCTTTTAGGCACCTGCTTACATTTCATTTTTAGATAATAATTAGGTCTCTGATTCATGTTTGTTTTTCTGTGGGTCACCTTTCCTGAACATAGTTATTATGAAGTTTCCACCTCATTATGAATTCAGTCTCAAACAGCTGGGAGATGGAAGCACGCAGTGTATCTTTACTATGTATGTCCTCTACCCTGTGCTTTACTATATGAAGTAGAAGAAACTCCATGAGACAGAGAGCCCACATTACAGCTATGCACTTATTTTGCAAATTCCCTGACTAAAAAAAACCCTGAAAATAAAATATTTTGGACAAACCAAACCTAATTTTTTTTCTTCTTGTAATGGCAAAAAGAATGAGCAACATTTCTCTCTGGTTAAAAAAAAATAATGATTGAAATTCTATATTATTTATATTTTTTGGATAGGAGAATAATTTCTTCAAAAATCCATTTTAAATGAAATAATCTCTATATTGAAAATAGACATTTTACTTTTTCAGCTTTTCATCCTTTCTTTTTTTCTAGTTAAAACATTGCAATGTTCAACAGGAATTTGCAGACAGTCACAGTTTTTATTGAAATAGCTAAAAACAAATCCAATGAGTCCACTTGATAATCTCAGTCTGTATAATATTCTTGCCTGAGGATCTGACTGTGCATTGTGTTAGTAATGATACACCCCACAACATCCTTCTCTGTAAATGGGAAAGATATGGATTTGATGGGTGAACTGTTGGATGGATGAGGAATTGGTTGGATGGTCACATCCAGATAGTAGTGGTCCATGGCTCAATGGCCAGATGGAGATCAGTGATGAGTGGTGTCCCTCAGGAGTCCATACCGGGACAAGTATTCTTTAATAACTTCAGTAACGACATAGACAGTGGGACTGAGTGCACCCTCAGCAAGTTTTCAGATGACACCAAGCTGAGTGGTGTGGTTGACACACGAGGGATGGGATGCCATCCAGAGGACCCTGGACAAGCACCAGGCATGGGCTAGTGTGAATCTCATGAGGTTCAACAAGGCCAAGTGCAGGGTCCTGTACCTGCATCACGGAAACCACTTTTATCAGTACAGGCTGGGGGATGAAGGGATTGAGACCAGCCCTGACGAGAAGGACTTGGGGGTACTGGTGGAGGAAAAGCTGGATGTGAGCCAGCAATGTGTGCTCACATCTCAGAAGGCCAAGCATCTCCTGGGCTGCAATCAAAGCAGCGTGGCCAGCAGGTCGAGAGAGGTGATTTTGCCCCTCTACTCCGCTCTGGTGGGACCCCATCTGCAGTGCTATGTCCAGCTCTGGAGCCCTCTGGAGCACAGAAAAGACATGGACCTGCCGGAGTGGGTCCAGAAGAGGGCCACAAAAATGCTCAAGAGGGATGGAACAGCTCTCCTCTGAGGACAAGCTGAGAGAGTTGGGGTGGTTCAACCTGGAGAAGAGAAGGCTGTGGGGAGACCTTATTGCAGCCTTACAGTACTTAAAGGGGACTATAAGAAAGATGGGGACCGACTCTTTAGCAGGGCCTGTAGCAATAGGACAAGGGGTAAAGGTTTTAAACTAAAAGAGGGTAGATTTTGACTAGATATAAGGATGAAATTTTTCACACTGATGCTGGTGAATCACTGGCACAGGTTGCCCAGAGAGGTGGTAGATGACATATCCTTGGAAACACTCAAGGTCAGGTTGGATGAGGCTCTGAGCAACCTGATCTAGTTGAAGATGTCCCTGCTCATTGCAGGGGGCTTAGACTAAATGACATTTAAAGGTCCTTTCCAACCCAAACCATTCTATGGTTCTATGATAACACCCCTGTGCAGCAAGGAATACTGTTCCAGCACCTAAGACTAGTGCTATTTAATCTGCCCATAAATTAGACCTGTGTTTTACAGGTCCAAGTGAGCTCAGCAGTTACAACATAAACACTGTGCTTAAAGGTTCATTTACCTGTCTCTCAACTTGGATTTTTCTCTGTACTGAACCAATCTTTTGAGTCTTTTATACCACCTCCCAGTACCTCTACACCCTTTCATGCTACTCTGTATTGAAGAATAACTAGAGTTCCTTCAGGTGTAAACTGGTATTGATTATTTCACAAAACAACAGAATAACCTACAAGCTTCAAGACATCTTCTGTATTCCTTCTCCAAGGCTTTTTTGAGTATATCTGTCAGGAACCTTTCCTATTTGCCTTCACATGCTCTTCTAAAAGGGAAGAAAAAACATTTTTTTTTTTTCATCTGACAGATAGCAAACCATTTTACAAAATTTGCCCATGTTACAAATAGATAAGCAAAGAATCATTAAAACAATCTTGGGATTACACGTTTTGGAAGCAATATCTAATCTTAGAAAGTAAATTACAAAGGAATCCATGATGACACAGATGGATTGATTTTCATACAGTGATATCAGCATGGGAATTTAGCCAAGTGATAATATCAGAAATCAATTTACAACTTTAAAAAATACTTTTCTTGATAGTAACACACTTGAGGTTTAGGAGTTAAGTGAGGTGAGCTGGGCAGACATAAGAGGGCTTTCTGTTGCACTTTGGAGGTTTTTTCTTTTTTCCTTTTTTACAATGTAGAACAATTCTGGAAGAAGATTCAAAATCAAAATTAATCTGATAGTCCTTCCCTACAGCATTTGAAGTAATAAAGCAAATTATGGAAGAACAAGTAAATCCTACCACATAACTGGAAAAAATTATGAAGGAGAAAAAAAACCCAAAACAACTTTTCACATTTCCAGATAAAGAAATTTTTAGAACATAACTAAGGCCAAGGATGTTTTCTTCTGGACTAAGCCGTGCCAGTAAATCACTATTTTAACTGCTCACCCCAATGCCCTGCTGGAATTATTGCCCCCACTGATCTGTCAGAAGCTTAGTTCGTGTGTATGCCTTGTAATATGCTTCAGGCAAGAACAGTCAGACAAGCTGGAGCCACCATTATACACTGTTTAGGGAAACCTGGCTGATTTTTGCCTGAAGCAAATGAAAGATACTTGCTGTTCTCCTGGTAACAATGAAGAACTGGAAGTAATCGCTTCCACTGGTACATCTGTGCCAAGTGGGAAGGCATTTGTCCAGTGTTGGATAGAGCTTGATTCTGCTTCTCTTGCTCTGACCAAGTAATACCATATTATGCAAATATTGTCATGGATTGAGATAGCACCGTAGCTTTAGACATTTTGCTTGATAACACAGTCACCTTTACATAACTATTATTCTGTGAAAAATTCTGAGGGTGTTAGTTATCGGAAACCCACCCCCTTCAGTACTAAGGTCAAAATAATTAATGAGACATAAATAAAAATGCATACAAATGCTTATTTTACTAGATTTCCACTTTCACTGACAGTCTATCTATTATAGGTTAAACAGATCAGTCTGACCCTTGGCAGGTGAACACAGGAAGCCCCGCATTCTTCAGTTTATGGCAGGGCAGAGAATTATGTATATTACAGGCCTGTTCAGTGGTTTCAATGAAAATTTCTGGAATTTGAAGTAGATCCCTGGTTTTTTAAATAAAAAGGCATATTCTGGCTTTTCTTAAGTATTATAATTCAATCAAATGAAATTCAGGGGACATGGACATGAGAAAGACAATGAAACAGAGTAAATAATCAAGGGCCTGACTGAACAGAAATTTCTAGGATCGCAGGGTAATTCCTCTTGCAAGGGATCTCAGGGGGCCTCAAGTACAATTTTCTGCTCACAGCAGATCACCTGGGTGATCAGACCAGGTTTCTCAGGGTTTTGTCCAGTCAGCCCTTGAAAATCTCCAAGGATGGAGGCTGTGCAACCTCTCTGGGCCTCCTGTGCCGTTGCCTAACTGTCCTCATGGGGAAAAAAATATAAATCCTTATGACCAGTCTGAACCTCTCTTGTTTCAGCTTGTGCCTGTTGTCTCTCTGTCCCCTGCAGAGCTGTGAAGAGCCCAACCCTCTTCAGTGACCTCCCCACAGGCACTGGGAGTTGCTGTTAGGTCCCCCCAAAAGCCATCTCTGTTCCAGACTGACTGAACCTAGCTCCTCCAGACTCTCCTCTCAGGGCAAGTACTCCAGTCTCCACCATCTCAGTGGCCTCTTCTGAAATCTTTCCAGCTTACTGATGTCTGTCCTGAACTGGAAAGTTGTGGAGCCAAGAGAGCTCTGGCCAGCTCTGTGTGACTCAGATGGTCAGCACCTGCAGCTGGAGTGGGGCTGTGGCCCTCAGGTCTCATATGCCCAGATGCCATCAACCGGGGTCCAGGGGCAGCTACTGGGCAGACTGGCTGTCTGAGCCCAGCTGCTGGAGAGATCCACATTGTGCATACCTGTATGTATCTATAGATACAGATACACATACACATTCTCATTAGTGAACCTCCATCCTGCTCAACCAGAAAAGGGAGCAGGATGAAGCTTTTGGTGCTGTTTGTGGTTTTGTGAGGACTCGTCTGTTTGTGACCCATGTGGCCAGACAGGTATATATGCATATAGGTATACATGCATGCATGTACATATGTATGTATATATACAGTGTATACCTGTGCTCTGGGTGTGTGTCTACTGGGAACACAAGCTCAGCTTCACTGCTAGTTGGACATCAGGCCATGGAGCTGGGGCACCTCACCTCTTTTAGATCATTGGGTCCAGCCTGATTTACCCTAATATTAAACTTTGGAAAAACTTCTTGGGAGAAGTGATGAACACTGTTTGCGTTATTGAGAACATATTTCAGGGAACCATCTTGATATACCAGGAAGGTGAATTGATAAAATAATCAGACACAATAATTATGTTTTGGGAAGTAAGATGCAATTGTAATTGGGATTTTACTTCCAAACCTTGGTTTATAGAAGAGGAGGAAGATTGACCTGATCAGATAAAAATTATGCATTGGTTCACAAGGTGATATAAATCAACAAAGCTCTCTTAAGACCATTTATACAATACTTAACATAGTATTTCAACAGCATTTGTAATAATGTGATCTTTGATCATGTACAGGAGGGTGGAGGTATGAGGATAGGAAAATGTGCTATGATTTGGTAGGTGGAGAAGTGGATTGCACTTCTCTCCTGGTTTCTAATTTTAAATAATTGAAGGGGAGCTCAGAGCACTGCAATTGCTGATTTTTAGGTATTTTGTCTCTCAAAGAATAGAACTAAAAATATATATACTAAGAAAAGAATGCAAACTTACTAAATACTCTCTAATTTCTTCATGTTCACTCTATCATGAAGACAGTGAAAGGGATTCTTTAAATGCATGCTTTTAATAGTGGAATGTGTTCTGGCAATGTGACATGCATTTCAAGAACACATGAAACTAAAACAGCAATAGATTAAATTGGACCTCCTAATCAAATACTGCTAACCTAATTAACAAGTTGAATTAAGAACCACCAAGTATTCATCAAGAAGGTGTTCCTTTTCATCATCTCTCTAATCATGTAATCCTCAGAATACCAACCAAGTTGCTTGGTCACATCAAATATTATGAGGATAATAAAGAGAGAACTGAAATTATTTTTAGTATTCACTCATTCCAGAGTGATAAAACCTAGTAGCACCAGTGTTTCACAGTAGAAGGGTTTCTGAATTTCCTACTAAATCTTATGGGACACAAACTGGATGTGTCCAAAATTCAATTTCCCTTACTATTTGGCAGAGGCTTTAGGGCTTCTCAGCTGATATGGGCTTTGCCTGGGCAATAAGAATATTTCTGTTCTGTAATTGCTAAGGAGTGTCTTCCTGTCTGAGTAAGATGCACTTTCTTTCCTCCAGTCTTGTTATTATTTGCAATTATATTGGATATTTATATTCAGACTTATATGTGATCAATCTGTCTTTCATTCTCAGTCCCGGCAATTAAATGTGAGTTTACAGGTTCCATAGATTGCATGAAAAAGGTTTCTTTAGTCTCCTTCTAGGAAACAGAATTATTTTTTTTTCAAACTTATTCAGCTGTGCACCCAAGAAAACCAATATACATCTAAAGTTTATGAGAAAACTCAGGAGCTAATGAGAGAAAATCACATCCTGCAAAGAGACACTTCTTTCCTAGTATCTCAAAGGTCCTGGACATTAGACATTAGATTTTCAAATCTGCAAGCTTTCCTGCTTTATTGTGATGGCTCTGTTTCCAAACATGAGATTTCTTTGCTTACCCACTTACATTGAAGGCATCCCTGCCATATGCCACAGTGGTTACGTTACATAAAATAGAATTTCAGTCACTTTGACATTTTCATTCAGGACTTACATCACATGAACATCTTTAGGGTCACAGTTTTATCATTTTAGATACTGAAGTCAAAATTTTGTCTATTTCATCATCTTTAATTGCACAGATGGAACTTGTCCTGTATGTCTAAATGTAAACATTTCCATGCAATTCTAATGTTTTAAAAAAAAAAAGTCAAGACCTCAGTTTGGAAAGCTACTCTGAATAGTCCTTTGAAAGAAATATCATGAGTATTACTCTTCTAGTCTCTCTAAATCATAAGAGGACAATTTGTCAGATAGAGCACTGCATAATTTATGGCAGTAACACACCTTTGGACACTCAGTGAAAGAAATCTGTCTCACTTTTGAAGGACTTTCTTCTCATCCCAGATGTACCTAGCAGATGCAGAACATCTTTTGCAGTGTTTGTCTTTCAGTAACTGTCCTTGAGTGGGTGATGACTATGATCTAAATTCAACCTCTTTACAAGTTGTTTTGGAGCAGTGATTTAAAATGCAACTTTCTTTTAGCCCTTTACTTCAGTAATGTTGGCTGGGGATATACTTCTGAGTACCTCAAAATCAAGTAATAGTCATTATGAAGATCTTTCCCCATACCTTAACATTTCCATATCTTTTCTTTTTGTTTTTTATCTATTTATTGAGATTTTCTTTTTACCTCTGCCTTTTCTTTCCCATTTGAAATTGTGGCAGGCAGAGGATGGCAGTGCTTTTCTAACTGTGATGGCCAAGGGAATATTGTGTAAGTAATCAACTATACATTAATCCAAATAAAAAGGAACAAAAAGGAATTCTCACATTAATGCCTTGGTCTTGCCAGCTGTTCCAGAAGGGCCAGACTCAGACCATGTAGGCTTTTTTCAGGCTCATTTTCAGTCTTTACTTTGAAAAGTGAATTTAGGAAGGCCCAATCTCTGTGGAAAGTGAAAGTATATGAAATGTCTCTAAATATGTAGGTAAAAAAAATAATTTAAAAAATCACATTTATGTTTGAGGGAATAAAACTGAAGATTGCCTATTCCTTTATTTAAAGGTCTAAAAACTTGACGTAAAACCTGTCTGTCAGTGACGTTGTACTCAAATCAATCATATCACAGACTTGGGGAAGAATGGCTGGAAAGCTGCTTGGCAGAAAAGGATCTGGGGGTGTTGATCGACAGCCAGATGAGTATCAGCCAGCAGCGTGCCCAGGTGGCCAAGAAGACCAACAGCATCCTGGCCTGTATCAGAAATAGTGTGGCCAGCAGGACTAGGGAAGCGATCATCCCCCTGTACTCTACACTGGTGAGGCTGCACCTCAAGTACTGTGTTGAGTGTTGGGCCCCTCACTACAAGAAGGACACTGAGTTGCTGGAGCGTGTCCAGAGAAGGGCAACGAAGTTGGTGAAGGGTCTAGAGCACAAGTCTTACGAGGAGTGGCTGAAGGAACTGGGGTTGTTTAGCTTGCAGAAAAGGACGCTGAGGGGAGACCATGCTACTTTATACAACTACCTGAAATGAGGTTGTAGCGAGGTGGGTGTCGGTCTCTTCTCTCAAGTAACAAGTGATGAGAGGAAACGACCTCAAGTTACACCAGAGGAGGTTTAGATTGGACATTAAAAAAATTCCTTCACTGAAAGGGTTGTCAAGTATTGGAACAGGCTGCCCAGGTAAGTGGTTGAGTCACCATCCCTGGAGGAATTTAAAAGATGTGTAGGTGTGGTGCTTAGGTTAACAGTTGGACTTGATGAATTTAAAGGTCATTTCCAACCCAAAAAATTCTGTGATTCTATATCTATAAGAGATAGACCTGCATATCTTTTTCTAATATGATTTCCACTTCATAGCAACAACACTATGGTGTAAGAAATCAGGAAGGCAAGAGGCTGGCATGGATGAGTGGAGACCTGCTGGGCAACCTAAAGGGCAAGAAGGCAATGCACAGGCAGTGGAAGCAGGGGCAGATATCATCGGAAGAGTACAGGGATGCTGCCAGGTTGTGTAGGGATGAGGTCAGGAAGGTCAAGGTGTGACTGGAGCTGAACTTGGCAAGGGATGCAAAGAGTCATAAGAAGGGCTTCTACAGGTATGTCAGCCAGAAAAGGAAGGTCAAAGAAAGCGTACACCCCTCCATGAGCAAGATTGGCAGAATGGTAACAACAGATAAGGAGAAGGTTGAGGTACTTAATGACTTCTTTGCCTCAGTCTTCACTGTCAGTCACTCTTCTCACACCTCTCAAGGTTATGGACTGGAGGAGTAAAGTCTGTCCCACTGTAAGAGAAGGTCAGGTTCGTGACCACTGGGGGAACTTGAACATGCACAAGTCTATGGGACCTGATGAGATGCATCCCAGAGTCCTGAGGGAATTGGCTGATGTACTTGCCAAGCCTCTCTCCATGATATGTGAAAAGTCCTGGCAGGCAGGTAACTGGAAAAAGGGAAACATTGCACCCATTTTTCAAAAGGGTAGCAAAGAGGACCCTGGGAACTAGCGACCTGTCAGCCTCACCTATGCGCCTGGGAAGATGATGGAGCGGATCCTCCTAGAAGCTATGCTAAGGTACATGGGGAACAACAGGGAGGTGATCTGAAACTCACCAGCATGGCTTCATGAAGGGCAAGTCCTGCCTGACCGGTATAGTGGCCTTCTAGGATGGAGTGACCACATCAGTGGACAAGGGAAGAGCTATGAATATGTATATGATTCTATGTCATCTCTCTGGACTTCTGTAAGGCCTTTGACATGGTCCCCCACAATATCCTTCTCTCTAAATTGGTGGGATATGGATTTGAAGGGTGGACTATCAGTGGATAAGGAATTGTTTGGATGGTGTGTCCTGGTTTCAGCTGGGATAGAGCTAATTTTCTTCATAGAAGCTCAGTGTGATGCTATGTTTTGGATTTGGGATGACGAAATCTTGATAAAGTGCTGATGTTTTGGGTTATTCCTAAGCAGTCAAGGACTGTCTGGCTTTTCATGCTGGCCTGCCAGCAAGAAGGCTGGGGGTGCATGGGAAGCTGGGAGGGACACAGCCAGGACAGGTGACCCAGGCTGGCCAAAGAGATATTCCATACCATATGACATCATGCTCAGTATATAAAGCTGGGGGGGAAGAAGAAGGAAGGGTGGGGAGAGGGGACATTCGGAGTTTTGGTGTTTCTCTTCCCAAGCAATCGTTACATGTGATGGAGCCCTGCTTTCTTGGAGATGGCCGAACACCTGCCTGCTGATTAATTAATTCCTCCTTTTGCTTTGGTTGTGTGCACAGCTTTTGCTTTAAAGTTTAATAGAAACTCTCTATCTTAACCAATGAGTTTTCTCACTTTTACTCTTCTGATTCTCTCCCCTGTCCCACTGTGGGGGAGTGAACAAGCGGCTGCATGGGGCTTAGTTGCTGGCTGGGGTTAAACCACAACATGGGGGCATCATGGGGACATCCAGAATGTAGTACTCAATGGCTCGATGTCCAGATGGAGTTGGATGATGACTGATGACCCTCAGGGGTTTGTGTTAGCACCAGTACTCTTTAATATCTTTGTCAATGACATAAAGAGTGGGATTGAGCACACCCTCAGCAAAGCTGCAGATGACACCAAGCCGAGTGGTGCAGCTGACATGCCTGAGGGATGGGATGCCACCCAGAGTGGTCTGGACAAGCTCAACGAATGGACCCATGTGAACCTCATGAGGATCAACAAGGCCAAGGGCAGGGTCCTGTGCCTGGATCAGGGCAACCTCTGGTATCGGTAAAGGCTGGGGGAGGAAGGGATTGAGAGCAGCCCTGATGAGAAGGACTTGGGGGTACTGGTAGAGGAAAAGCTGGACAGGAGCCAGCAATGTGCACTTGCAGCCCAAAAGGCCAACCATATTCTGGGTTGCATCCACAGAATCTTGGCCAGCAGGTCAAGGGAGGTGATTCTGCCCTTCTAGTCCACTCTGAGGTGACCCCACCTACAGTACTGTATCCAGCTCTGGAGCCCTTAGCACAGGAAAGACATGGACTTGTTGCAGTGGGTCCAGAGAAGAGCCACAGAAATGCTTAGAGGGATGGAAGACATTTCCTCTTTGGACAGGCTGAGAGAGTTGGGGTTGTTCAAACTGGAGAAGAAAAGGCTCCAGGGAGAAATTATTGCAGCCTTCCAGTATTTAAGGGGGGTTTATAAGAAAGATGGGGACAAAATTCTATAGCAAGGCCTGTGGCGATAAGACAAGGGGTAGTGGTTTTAAACTAAAAGAGGGTAGATTTAGTCTAGCTAGAAGGAAGAAATTTTTGACAATGAGGCTAGTGAAACACTTGTACATGTTGCCCAGAGAGGTGGTAGATGACGTATCCTTGGAAACACTCAAGGTCAGGCTGGATGAGGCTCTGAGCAACCTGATCTAGTTGAAGATGTCCCTGCTCATTGCAGGGGGCTTGGACTAGATGACATTTAAAGGTCCTTTCCAACCCAAAGATTTTCAGATCCTATGGTTCTATGATTCTATGAACACTGTGCTCCATACACAACTTTCCTTCAACATTAAGAATAACTAACCCTTAGGTATTGTGTTTACCAGTCTCCACAATCTTTAGTAATGTCCTGTTAAAGTATAATAATATATTAATGTAAATACAATTTGCATTTTATTATCTAAATATTAAATGAAAGTCATATTTGTATTTTTCACAGTTGTGACTTCATTTTCCATCCTGTACGTCAAGGAATTTCTCCTCTAGCTACTTTGTATGTAAATTATAATAAATTTTGTAGTTATATGTCTAAAAAATGAGTCCAGTTAGCACATTGAAATAAATATTATAAGAAATGCTTAAATTTATAACACAATTTAAATATTCATTAAAGGTCTAATAAAAGCTTTGTGTCAGATACTTTCATGCATATCAGTGTATTTTCCTTTTTTAAGAAGTGGAACAAGCTGGATGTGAACTAACTAGGATATTGTGCTTAATACTGTCTCTTTTATGTATACACTAAGCCTTGAGCTTCCCTCTTGGAACTTCTAATCATCTCTATGTCTTACCTCCCTCTGGGCCACTGCAGAGGGTAAAAGTGTTTATCAATTTATCCCAGGTGACTGAGAACTTTTAATGTCCTTTTACTCATTTTTTCATCTCTGTATATGAACTGACTGTTTTTACCTGTGGCTACAACATAGTTTCCTGTTCATGGATGTTTTGAAGATCTATTTGATACTCCAGGAAATATTTTTTTCAATTGTTGAGGGAAGGGTGTATGTTTATAATCAAACATACATGTGTATATGTATATGTGTATATAGATAAAAGTATTTTGTAATGATGCTTTATTTTGCACCCAAATCAGAAACATCAGTCATCTGAGTTTGGTTCACCTTTTACTTCTCTCTTGACCATAGATCAAAGGAATTAGAAATGGAGAAGATCTATCATTTCATGTATTTCAAAGCCTGGGGACAAACACAAGATTGTTGCCTACACTATCTCATTATGAACGTCTCAAGTGACAGAGTTTGAACATTTCCCTTGGGAATTTGTTACGTAATTTGAAATCTATCACTGGCAAGTTTTCTCAAATACAGTGTTTTTCCTGTCTTTAATATCAGCCCTCATTCCTAGTAATGACGTATTGCACTTTCCCAGATCAGTCTTACTATCACTAACAATCCATATCCTTCAAAAAATGTGTCTAACTGTGAGGTGATCAACATGTGACTTGTTTTAGTATTAATGTAGCTTTTTGCAATGGCAAAGTTTTGCCCTGAAACTTATACAAGCTATTGGTAACTGTGTGGACCAACAGGGAAAGAAGCATTAGCAACAGTTCATTGGAAAACTTAAAACAGCATGAACAGCACCCAAAAAATAAAGAACCCCTCACCTTCAACATTATAGTATTCCCAGTGAAGGACTCAGGATTTTGAAAAGCTTTCCTAATGACAGATAGGAAGGGTGAGCACAAGAGAAAAGGACCCATAATCAAAAATTTATGCATATCCTTTTTAACTGCATTTTAATAGCAATTAGAAGTAATTGTTGGCTGTTGTGTTTTTTTTCTAGATGTTACTATCATAAATGGACTAAGGAGGGATGTTTTTTGTATTTTAATTAGACTATTAAAACATTAATTAGTCAAAGAAATAGTAATTCTTGATTCTGCACATAAGATGCTCCCTTTATTTCCAGAGATGTTTAATTTTTTTTCCCCAAACTTTTAAATATAATACGCGACAAAATAGTTATGACTGATGAGGTTTCATCATAAGCATGGTAATATTTGAGCTGACCTTTCCAGAATTGTATTTTGATGTTGGGTATCCACCTTGAAACAACCTGCAAGCCATTTTTAGAAATCTTGACCTTCCCTAAATCTTAAAAAAAATAAAAAGTCAGAGAGAAGCCAGAGACCACTGTTTGAATATACTATCTAAAATCGGTGATATTGATCCTTGGTGATCCTTTCTGAAAATATGACAAACTGCTTTTCTAGCTTTTTAATTTTTTTGGAAACATTAATTTTAGTACTTTACCAGAGCTCGAAGTGACATAATGCAAACGTCAGTTTTTCACCATGTTTTGAGGATGAGAGCGTCACAGGGGGCTCCAAACTTACTACGAGACATAGGGAAAAAATGATTTTTCATCCTAACCATGTGAGAGAGTTTGGCTAAGATAGTAAGCTAAAATGACAGTACTGAAACATCATCATGCTGCTCTTGCTGCTTCTGCCCCTCTCCCTTGCCTGTCATGGTGACAGCTGCATAGACCCAGCTCCTGCCTCATTAGCAGCAGCCTCTGAAACCCTGGGTTTTCAGGACTCTGGCATAAACAAACTAGGCAGCAGGCTCGTGGCTGTTTTTCTGCCCTTGATTTTATGCTGTTCTCCACATCTGCTTACTTTTCTTGTGCCAAAAGAGAGCTCTGGATATTTCTCATACATTTCTTCCCCCGTCCCTCTCTGCATGCTTGGCACTTTCTGAATTCTTCCTGACTTTTCTGTAAGGGTTGTCACTTGACGCATGCTACAGTGCCTATCAAATTTTCTGAATTCATCAATATTCAAGAAGTCTCCGGGTGACCACAGCTCTTTCCCAGTCTCAACTTCCACTCTGTCTCTCTATCTGTGCCCTGCTTTTATTTGTGTTTCTGTCTCTGTGGAATATCGTCCTCCTGTCCCTTCTTTAATAATTCTATAGCCTAATTAATAACTATTATTACTCTCAAGATGAAACCATACAAAGCTATGCAATCAACACATACTTCCAAACAAATAGGCAGAGATTCCTTCTTGTTACAGTATTACTACAAGTGTGTGGTCCTTCTGCATGATGTAAGAAGACAGTTGTGTTCTACTATTCTTTCTTCCTTTGTAAGCATCTCTTTATAACCTTGTCTTCTGAACTGCAAGTCACAATTCTAAGAGAAGAATTAAACAAGTGATTATGGAATGCAGATTAAAATGCTTTATAATTTAAAATAAAGACAACCTGATTTTTCTACCTCTTGAATGCCATCTTTTTTTACGATTTCTCTGTCTACCTGTAAAACATGTGTCCCTAAAGTGTTCCCCAGCTCCCAAATGCAGTTGTCCATCTTAGCCACATGTTGGGATGAGATCTACATGTAGATAATTTCTCTCCTAGTTCCTCCCTGCCCCCATTTCCGTCTTCAAAAAGAAAAAAATGTGAGTGAATGGGGAAGTGGTGGGCTACAGTGTGTTTCAGGAAAACTTCCAGTCTGAGCAATTAGGAGAATATCACAAAAAACACATGTTAAAACATGACCTCTCTCAATCTCTTGGACTGAAACCTGAGGTACATGGTATTGGCTTATGACTGTGCTCATTCATCCATGTGTTGCTGTTACATTGCTAGTAAATGTTAGAGCACATTTTTGTTACCATTGCTATTTATCCTTCTTAATTTTATTAAGAGATGAACCAACCTAAAAAGAAACACTAGTTGAGAGGCAGAGGTTTTGGGCCATGAGTCCCTATGAAACTACATCTTTGTTTCACCTAATTCAGCACCCAAGTAGTGTGGGTGGTTTCTGTGCGGGTGATAGAAAATGGCTATCAGGAGTTAGCAGAGAGGCTGTTATCAGTAACTGCAAAGATGGCTTGTGCAATCCTTGCTCCAGAAGTATTATGAAAGGAGGCAAATCCAGGCTGATATACCTTGCTCTGCACATGGAGCAGAGCTGCTCTACCTGTCACCTGCATCCTCCAAATAAATAAAGGAAGCACATCTGAGAAGGGCTGAGTCTTCTTACACTCTCCTTCAGAGAAAGTTACAGACCTGAAGCATGCTCATCTATTGAAGTACTTCAGAAAATAGTCTCTGTATTAGAATTCCATAATAGAAAGATGTAAAAAGGTATTAAAAATCTCATTTCCCTGTCCTAGGGCAAATGGGAAAGGTAATCTTCCTAGAGTCTAGTTATTTAATTTGTTCTTTTTCTGTTAACAGTTAAGTTTTAAATATTTTTGTAGTTACTGAACTAAGGCTGCTAATAGCCATTCACTGTTGGCAAACTTAAATTACTACTGCTGATGGTCATAAGTACAGTACAATGATCATACTTCATTGCATCTTCCTCTTTGTGATTCTGTTATCCTTGTGAAAAATAATCATTAGCACAATAAATCTGTGCAATCTAATTCAAGAATGACCTATGGCACAGGGTCATAAAATCTGAAGATGCCAAAGCTTATTTCTCCATCAGGATTGTTTCCAAATGCATGTGATTTCAGGAGTTTATTTTTAAATGTTAATTTTATAAAATAACAAACCATTCTCCATATTAATGCAGAAATATTGTACAATGTTAATTTTATAAAATAACAAACCATTCTCCATATTAATGCAGAAATATTGTACATAACATGGTATATTTTATGCTCAGGAACATTAATATTCATGCAATCCATGTTTTCTGTTTATTCATGTAAAGGACAGAGATGGTACAGGAAGCATATGCTCTCACCTACTATACACAATATTTTTCTTTCGGAAATATTTAATGAGATGACCTGGGAAAGGAGTACTATGATGAAACAATAAAGCAGATGGATACTTTTCAGAAAGGGGGAGATGTTACTTTACTATTCAATAAAAGTTGATGTTACACTTACTGCCTAAAGAGCTAAACAGTTAACTTTGAACAATAGTGCTATTATTTTGTTAAGAACTGCTGTTTTCTTCCCTAATTTGAAAATCTGAAGAGATCAGGATAATTTTAGTAGAATTAGTTACTGTTTTATTGTTTTTAATAAAAAAAGTATTTTAATTCTCAGAATGATATCTTTTAAACATAGCAACACCATTATAAGTGTTTTTTTTCCCTGTCAAACAGTTGAAGGGAAAAACTAAAAATTAAAAAAAAATATTTTGTTTTTATAAAAAAACAGTTTTGTTGAAAAACATTTTCCAGTGGTTCTTCCTTGAATGTTCCTAATATCTAAGTAAAATATTTTTATTAGCTAATTATTCCCAAGACAAATATGTTCATAATTAGGATTAAAACATGGTGTTTTCAAATTTTGTTAAATCTGTAGTTTTATTACTGTATTCCAGAGCTATTGAAATCACATAGGCTATTAACTGAAAAAAGAAAAGAAGAAAACATTCACTTCTATACTGAGTCCTTAAAAATCTACATAGCATTTTAGTGGTGGGCAAATCAGGAAATACCTACTTTAATAATAGTGATGTGTCCTGGTTTCAGCCAGGGTAGAGTTAATTTCCTTCACAGAAGCCAGTGTGAGGCTGTGTTTTGGATTTGGGATGACAAAATGTTGATAAGGTGCTGATGCTTTGAGTTGTTGCTGAGCAGTCAAGGACAGTCCAGCTTCTCGTGCTGGGCTGCCAGCGAGCAGGCTGGGGGTGCACTGGGAGCTGGAAGGGGACACAGCCAGGACAGCTGACCCAGGCTGGCCAAAGGGATATTCCATACCATATAACATCATGTGTATATAAAGCTGGGACGAATAAGGAGGGTGGGGTGGAGGGACATTAGGAGTTATGGCATCTGTCTTCCCAAGAAACCATCCGTGTGATGCAGCCCTGCTGCCCTGGAGATGTCTGAACCCCTGCCTGCCCATGGGGAGTGGGGAATGGATTCCTGGTTTTGCTTTGCTTGCGTGCGCGGCTTTTGCTCCACTTACTAAACTGTCTTTATCTCAAACCATGAATTTCCTCACTGTTACTCTTCAGATTCTCTCCACCGTCCCACTGTGGGGGAGCGAGCAAGCGGCTGTGTGGGGCTTTGTTGCTGGCTGGGGCTAAACCACGACATGATGTAAATCAACTGTTACAATCAGAATATTTAGAAAGAGCTGTAGTACAACCAAAATGGTTCCAATTTCTTGATAGTATTTAAATTTCCACAAGCTTTTAGCCTGCTGTAGTCTTTGCTTTTACTAGTTTGAATTCGTTCATTTTCAGCTGATTTAAATTGGATACTAAAATTAATGCATTGTCAGTTTACTCTTATAGCAGAATAAAATTAAAATAGGAAACATAGATGTGGCATAATGATAATATAGTTTTAATGATGCTCCTATATGCCAAAAATATACATTGTCGCTAGCCAAATAAACTTAATGACACTCACAAAATAGTATAAGTTAAGGCTATTAACAAGATGTTCTTTTTAAAATTAAATTGTTGTTCCAAAAGAAATTGTATTATTGAATTTAACTGGATGAATGCACACCTATTACTTTTGCAAATACTTTAGATAAGGCAAATACAAGACAAAAACATAATACCAATTACTATTGCCACACGGTCAAGCACTTGTTTCCTTGATATTTAAGTTTAATGTTTTTGGGATAAAAACTGGAAGATCCTAGAACACCACTACAGTGTTTAAACATTATTTTAATTTAACTGGAAGTAAATCAGTAGGGAAGCAGCAAGAAGTCCAAAATTTAGTGTGTCACATTTTTATCTCCAGGAAACAGTGTTTTGTAATAGCCTACCTGATGACCTCTGGCTTATGCCAAATAGCTCTGTGCAGCCACTGGGAGCCATGCTTCGGTATCAGCATAACAGATATCCCTGCTTGTCTGGTTGGAATTCTTGCTCTTCATTACTGAATTGCTACCTCACAATGAACCATTGAAGTTATACAGTAAGGAGGAGGGTTTTTTTGCAAGAAGTCCCTTCCTTCTTTTAAAATCTCCCTGGGCACATAGTAAGAACAATTTGGATTTTATACTTGTTTTTAAATTTGGGCTTCTCATATTTTCTCTTTAGCAGCATTACAGAGCTATTCATGTATCTGATGGGTATAAGATCTTAGGTTGATATTCAACATCTCAACCATAAGGTTGCTATTCAAATTTTTTTTTGAGTTACAGACCATTTGTAGTAGACAATTTTATGTGTCTACTCCTTTATGTTCCAGAGCATAAGCACCTTCTGTGTCTATTGTTGTGCCTATTTGTGTCAACCGAGAAAAAACTGCCTACCTAGCTGAATTCAGTGACAGCAAAGCTGTTAACAGCGTGGTGCCAAAGCCCTGGAGTAGGAGGGACAAAACCAGCTGAGGTCTTGGCGCTTCCTCTGGATTGGTTGTGCCCCAGTGCAGAAGCTTGGCAAGTGCTGAAGGTGTCCTTTTGTGTACATCTTAGGTGTAGGCAACCTGGCAACACCTTTTCAAACCCAGTCCCAATGTTGCTAACAGCTGTACAAAAGTATTTAAAAAACTAACCCAAATAGTTTGAACTTATATTTTCAAATACAGCTCTAAATTATTCCATTTCTGGAGTGTCCTGCTTGAGAACTGTTAAAAGGTTTTAGGGTTTAGGGGACAGGTTGAGTGACTGCTTTGCACTTTTGGAGAGACCATACATTGTAATTGCAGTTTTAGCATCAGCAGTGCAATAAAGATCTTGTGTTGTCTTGGGTCAATAAGTCTGTGGACAAAACAGAACCCCGGAAACATGCTTTCGCATAGTAGCTCAATACTCACTTATCCTTATTAACAGAGAGTGAAACATACTGTCTAACTGCTGTGGCATATTTTTGCTTAGTAACTCAGCTACACGTCTTGTTATTTTTCTTTTCCTGTTTAAGGGGTACAGCTGACAATGTATTGTCTCTGTAGTTTGAAAGCCATTTATGTTTGAATGCCACAGTGCACTATGCTCTCTTTTTCAAATTCAAATTTGCTTGAGTTAATTCATTTAACTACAGAGAATCATCTTCCTCTGGAGATTAGTGGAAGAGGTCACTTCTTTCACATCAGGCATTTTAATCATTGTGATAGAGATTGTCTCTAGTGCTTGCTGCTGAGAAAATGTCCTTTTCCTATATTTAAGTCTCTGTTACTTTATGAGGATTATATTGCCACTATTTTCTTACTGTTAAGTTTTAGGGTATTTTTTTTTATATCTTGAAGAAAATCACTGGTTTGGACAGGGGTAGTGGTGTTAGTTCTTCACACAATGTTAATTCCATACTTTGAAGCAGAGGTGTTATACAACAATACCTAACAAGAAAAGATATATGTTTCTAAATGTAGTGAAGCTGGAGTAATTTTCTTGTCACTTTGAAATTGTAGACAAATCAGTCTAAACCCTTTCTACCAACTGAGGCAGAAAAACACAAATATTGAATGAACTACTGATGTGATATGAATAACAAGAATCAGTGATGCTGGAAGACATATTTCTTACTACAGATATTGAAAGTATTAATATAAAGTTGAGAACTGATAATGTTCTTCAAATTTATTTTTTATTTCTGATTTTCCCATGAGGAAAATATTTTAACATTAGGTGTACTTATAGTGCTACATCAATATTGCACATGAAAATGAAATTGAATATTTAATCATGTACGATGCCCAAACCACATATAAAACTTTTCATTGTATTTGTTCAACACAGATACTTTCACAGGAGAACAAGCATGAGATGGTCTACAAAGATGTGTAAGGCAAGTGGGACCCTATTTTATGACAAAATTAAAGCAGGTCTATTTGAAGTACTATGCTAGAGTGCTGTAACAACATGAGCTGGCATTTCTAAATGACAAAACCTATGTGGTTTCCAGAATCACTGTAATCATCTTAGTCAGATCTGGAAGAAGCAGAATAAATACCATAGGTATTGTTCTATACTATGTGTCTTCTGGCCCCAGAGCTAGTTGGTTTGATGGAAGTCCAGGGATCTGCACTGTACTGCAATTTGTGATGTGGGCAGGCCCCAGAAGGATCTGGCTTATTTGTTCTAGCAAAACAGAGGTCAAGAGAGACAAGACTGCTTGCTATTAATGTTTGAGGGGGATAAATGCCAAGGAAGGAAAAAAAAAAACACAAAACTGTTTAAGCCAAAGGACAATGTTGGCACAAGAACAAACTTGTTTAAATATATCTGAACAAATTTAGGCTCAAAATCAGTACAAGTTTCCAGCCAGAAGTAGAATAGCTTACCAACAGATATAAGTAAGTATAGAGAATATTAACTAGTGTTAAGATGGAATGGAATCCATTTATGAAAGAGATTGGTTTATGCAGTTAACTGAAACAGCAGGAAGGGGCTAACCTCTGGAGGACTTCTCCAGTTCTCATATCACCTCGTCCCCCTCTCAAATGACAGGTTGGGACATCAAACCACATTCACCAAACATAACCTTCAACATTTAAGAATCTGCTCCATGTAGCTCATTGCACTGTCAGTGGGGAGAAGTAGTGATGTGCAGAAAGCTATCCCAGTCACTAAAAATTTGAATTGTCTTGAATAAGTACTATCTGTCATTGCTTTTCATCTCTAAAGGATAGCAAAATTGTATGCTTAAATTAAGTACCTAAATTCAGTGTGATTATGGTTCGCTGTTACCATCTCCTATCAGATTGACCATTATTATGACATTTCCTCTTGTTTTCTCCAGCTGTTATTTCTTGATATATGTTTAGACTACACAGTCTTGTTAAGAATTTGTCATGGCTTCAAGTCTTACTGCAATAAAAAGACTCTTTAGTAAGTAAATAATGGTAACACAGTGAATTTTTAATCATTAAGGAAAGTCCTATTTAACCAGTAAATAATATTATGTTTTTTAATCTAAGTATCTTGTTCCTCATGTGATGCCCTGTGGAATAAGTTAAAACCAGTATTTAAGATTATGTCAATATAATCCTATTTCAATAATAAACACAAGAGACAACTTTCACGAAGCTTAAGTAGTCCTTAGAGTACAGCACACAGCACTGGAAGCATGACAAACATTTTAACATAGCTATATTAACATAGCTGAAAAGAAAATGTTTAGGACCAAAGAATCTGACACAGCAGCAATTACCTTTGCAAGACTATAGCTGATTATGTCCAAACTCAAAGCAAGACTTTGCAACCTGGGTCAGACATATAGGAAACAGATAATGAGGGAAGAGCTGTTGGATAAGGAAACATTTCCAACTGTGAGCATTTAGTCTCCAGTTATAATTTCAAGCAGAAAATTCTAAGCCAGTATAGCATTAAATTTAATAAAAGATAAACGTCAGCCCAAAGATTGGCACAATGGCTACTTCAGGTGGAAACTGATGACAAGAAGAATGCTAATCATAAGCAAATGCCAAATTATGAGTTAAGGTATTTCTACTTTTCTCTATATGCTTTAATGATGAAAGAAGATACAATTTTCCCAAGTTTGTTTGCTGTTGAAACAACTATTTATCACGAGTCAGCAATGAATTAGTATTTACCAGACTTGTGTGCACAGTTGCATTACCTGGTGGCCCTCTGCCATCTGTGTTCCTCTCTAGAAATACCACTTACAAAGGCTCCAGTTTCTTTGGACAGTGGCCCCTGAGAAGGAGAGTCACAAAATCCTCCCCACTAAAATTCTGAGCAGCAGTAAAGCCACTTTTTAGCTTTGCTGCATTTCAGTTCTTTCTGTGAGGAGTTTACTAGCACTGCAGGACTTGGCTGCAGTGTTTGCCTTTGCTGTGCAATACTCCCACTGAAGCCACTTTGAATTTGTCCTACAATACCATGAAGACTTATTTCCTAATTCAAAACATAGAGATACATTTGCTTTTGAGTAGCTACTCATCCCAGATAGTCAAGGACACTGTGATACCACCGTGGAAAGACCATGCTGGGAGTACAGTGGCACTGCTGAAGTGTTTACAGCAGCCCAGGACCTGGGGTATATGCAGATCTGTGTTTCCATGGATCTGGATTGTGATCAGATATGTTCGAAATGTCTCAGATTTTTTAAAGTGCTCTAAGAGGAATGCCAATGCTAGTCTGACTCTTCCCAGAATCAAGCCCATGGGGCTATGCCTCAAGTCAGAAAATATATCAGGACTTCACATCACACAGTCTGAGTTTCTTACTAATTTCTTTAACCATAATAATACAGTATTATTTGGCCATGCTCCAGTAGCATTGGCAATAGTTATAGGTGATGATTTCCCTAGCCTTCCCCAAGCCAGAGACTCATTTCCTTATTGCTGCAGAATGAAGTTTGTAAAACCTCTGGGAGAAAAAAAAAAGTCTTGTTTGATCCAAATAAATCTTCCATCTGAATGAACATAAGGTACACTTTTAAAACAATAATTAGCCTACCATCAAGCAGGAAGAAAAGAACAGGCTCAGAGTATCAGTCCTTTAAGAAACAGAAACAACACATCTTGGAACTGACTTTGCAGGTCTCCAAAATATGAAATGTAATTAGCCAGTGAGAATTTGAGCTTAATACATTATTAAACCTTGAAGCTGAAAATTAATTATTGCTATCAAGATTAATTTGAATCTAGGGGAAGAGAAGGTGAGCTATAATCTAACAAATTCATATTCTTCTTCATATATTTTTGCAAATCGCTGTGAAGGATTTCTTACCTTCAGTAATGAGGGAAGAGCTGTTGGATAAGGAAAAGCTGGGCAGGCCAAATACAGCAGTAACTATTCAAAAAGTATGAGTTTTTTTCAGAAAAATAACTGTATTGGCATGTGTGACGCAATCTCAATATAAAGAAAATGTGTTGTAGAATCACAGAAGAGTAAACTGAGGCACTAAAACGTTCAGTGAATTTCACACTTTTACAAATCAAATCCAAGTTGTCAGAAGAAATCTAGGTATCTTTCATCATAATCAAGGTTGTTTTCAAGGCAGCTGAAATGAAAGGCTGTGATTTGCCTTCTAGCATTGGAAGGCAGAAGACCAAATTCTTCCAGGACTCATTTTTTACTGTGGCTTCTAGCTTTGGAATACAATTTACAAGCTTTTTCCTATAGTTTTTTTGCATTTTTCTCTCTCTGTCACCTATTAACATGGCTTAACTAGTATACTTTTTCATATAAATTCTTTCTAAAAATACACACAGCATATTTACTGAAGTATAAAGCCTCACAGATACTCATATAAATTTGTTGCAAAATTTAGCCTTTGTCTTCTGTTTTTTAATCTGCACACATCAGCTATGAAAGTGTAGAGCAGTACTTTTAGCTTCATTATATAAAAAGTAATAGTGAACCAAATTTATAAGTTCATAAGCATACAGCCATTTGTGTAGGGGTTGGAAAGCTGGGGTGCCTCATTACTCTTCAACTGCTCTACTCACCATGCTTCCTCAAAGGAACAGCAACCCATCTCAGGGGTTTTTTGTACTCATTTTTAAAAGATTATTTAAATTTTATGGTGCTTAATTTAAATTAGGCATCCTTCTTCATTTTTCTTACTTTCATGTTTCATATTGTCTTTGGGGTAGGAAAAAAATACAATCAGTTTCCATGAATGATCCCTTTAGCTCTCAAAATACTTAAGATAGTATGTGCCAAAGTTAGCTGGAAGACAAGACCTTGGGGGTAAAAACCCAACCCTTTATGCCCAGGCATTGATTATAAGCCACACTCAAAACTGCTTCTGTAATTACAGCAGTGTTTGAATATCTGAGTCTAGGATGAACACAGTCTTTAGATATCTTAAGTTAACTATAAGAGCCAAAATATTGGAAAGTCTACATGCTTGAGCTTTTATTGTGGATAAGCCCTTACTGATCTCTCCTAAGAAGGGGAAAACCAGTATTTTTAATTTAGCATGGAAAATTAAATGGTTTTGGGCATGGAGGGTTTGTTATTTCAAATCTTTAAGATCTTGTCTAGACTACACTCTTCATTACAGATCACTGGGCCACTGAGCATAACTAGATATTCTGTGAAAATTTTCCATTATTTCTAGGTTAACATGTTTCATTATGTCATGAAGGGAATAGAGTACCAAACAACATGACAATGAGTTCCATTCAGTAAGTGGAGCAAATGATGGATAGGTTGTGTCAGCAAAAGATTTTCATACATTCCCACCCAAACACATACACATGATTAACTGAGACATGTCCCAATTAGCCCTCCAGTGAGTTGGTACAGTCAAGCCAAGGGGACTGTCAAACTCACTCCAGACTTGGACTCCCTCCAAACAGTCTCCATGTAGGGATCTTGGGTGACAAAAGCCCAACAAAATACAACATCTTCCTGTGGGCAACAGCTACAAGGCATCCATTGCAAAAGGTTAAGAAAAGAAATCTCTGCATATTTCACAGCTGAGAGTTATCAAAGACTCTGTAATGATCCTGTTACTCCCTTGCAGAGCACTGTTCCCAGGCAGCCCATTGACATCAGTCTTCCAGCACTGCTGTCTTCCTTCTCCCTACACTTGGGGACACGTCTGACTGCCTTCCTTACAGGGGAACCCTTGCTGGTCACATGGTATAACCTTATCAGGGTAACCACACCTGAATTTCTTGAGAGCTTCAGAGAGCTTGATTCAAACATTCACTTTTTTTTCTCTTTGTTGCCATTGTAGAAGGCAATAAAGAAAACCAAGTAATGGGCAAGCAAAAAGACAGCAGATAGTAAGCATCTTGTCATCTATTATAGGTCATTGTTCCTTCGGTAATCTGTTCCCAGGTCTCCATTCTATTATTCTTCCTCTACCACTATACTTGCTGGAATTTCTCAGAGGGAGGTAAAGAGCATGGGAAAGATAGTCTCAGTCAAATCCATTCTCTGTGTTACTCCCGAGAGGCTTTAATCTCATTTGCACACAATTGTGGTTTAGCATGGACCCAGAAATTCGAAGACTAATTAATTGCTTTTTCTGAACAAACGTTTATTCACATTAACAGGCTTGTACTGTGTGAACTACTTACTTTTACAGTGCAAGCTATTATCATACCTGCAGGATGCTGAGAGATCCCACATTGCTAATGTGCAAGGCAGAAATAGACAACTCGCATGAAAGACACAATAAATTTTAGTTCCCTCGTGCACTGCAATACAAGGTGAAGAGTGGACAATTTTATCTTCTCTGCAAGGGTGGTGTACCCAGATAGGGAAATGGAAGTAAAAATCAAGCTTACAGTGGCACAGCACAGACCGAAGTATCTGCTGCAGAATCTCTCTCGAGCATAGATTTCATCACAACAACATGTAAGCATGTAGCAGGGTGCCTAAATTAGGAACGAAATCCTATAAGGCTACGTTATGGTAAGAGAAAGATCCTGCTAGAGACTTGTTGGGTAGGTTTTAATTGCTTTGATTTAGCAGCAGAGGAAGCATAAAGTGACTACACTCTTCATTCAGGTGTTTCTTTTAAGAACATGAATGTGGGTAGGATGAATCTGGGACTGGGTTTACAAAGTATCTGGGTAGGAGTTTCAGTTGTTCAAGGTTCTTTATGTTTTGTTTTATTTTTCTTACTAGCCTAGGAAAAGATTTATTTTCTATGAAGCTGCATTTTCAGTATGGTGGAATATATTTGCTTTCACCATTTAAAATGTTATAGTTTTGAACAGAAAATAATAGTAACGTTAAAAATCATACACATACTAGTTAGGTCAGCTTGCTCATAATAGTTAATTCTAAGATACGCTGATTTATCCAATACTTCTTTGCTGTGGGACCATCCTTGCCAGAATACTTAATTAAAAAGAGGAGGAAATCTTATTGCAAACTCAGTCTTATGCTTTTGTAAGATCAGAATTTACAAGCTGGTAAAACTTCACAACTACAGTCAGAGTAAGTGTAAAAATGAACCGTGTCTTCTGTTCAGTGTTTTCCTTACTTTGAAATCCAACAGCTGATTGATGGCTTTTTATTTTTTTAATGACCCAAATTATTTGTAATTGCCCATACACAAAACTGAAAGAGACACGACTAAAATGGTATTATTCGAAGTCCATTGGCAAGGGTTGTAAGTATAAATAGGTGGAAACACCATTACTTTAGCTTCCTACAGCCCTTTTGGAATCCTTGGTACAATTTTTATAGATGGCTATAACACCTGAATAACATACCACCTTAAAATTATTATTCTTAAGATGTACTAGTGTCCCTGATTTTTAACAAGCATAAGATTTTTAACTGACAAAGGTGATTGTCAGGAAAATTATGTATTTTGGACAAGTACCATGAGGATACAGGTATCCTAGGATGAGTACATGGATGCTGCCTGGTTGTGTAGGGATGAGGTCAGGAGGGCCAAGGTGTGGCTGGAACTGAATTTGGCAAGGGATGAAAAGAATAATAAGAAGGGCTTCTTGCAGGTACGTCAGCCAGAAAAGGAAGGTCAAAGAAAGTGTACCCCCTTTGATGATCAAGCCTGGGAAACTGTTAAAACAGGATGAGGAAAAGACTTGTGGTACTGAACGACTTCCTTGCCTCAGTCTTCACTGGTAGTCTCTCTTCCCACACCTCTTGAGGGAATAGACTGCAAGATGGGGACTGGAGGAGCAAAGTCCCTCCCACTGTAAGAGAAGATCAGGTTCATGACCACTGGAGGAACCTGAACATATACAAGTCTATGGGACCTGATGACATACATCCCAGAGTCCTGAAGGAATTGGCTGATGTACTTGTCAAGACATTCTCCATGATATTTGAAAAGTCCTGGCAGTCAGGTGAAGTCCCTGGAGACTAGAAAAAGGGAAACATTGCACCCCTTTTTAAAAAAGGTGGCAAAGACGACCCTTGGAACTACCAACCTGTCAGCCTCACGTGTGTGCCTGGGAAGATGATGGAACAGAACCTCCTAGAAGCTATGCTAAAGCACATGGAGGAGAGGGAGGTGATTCGAGAGAGCCAGTATGGCTTCACCAAGGGCAAGTCTTGCCTGACCAATCCAGTGACCTTCTAGGATGGCATGACAACATCAGTGGACAAAGGAAGAGCATACCAATGTCATCTCTCTGGACTTCTGTAAGGCCTTTGACACGGTCTCCCACAACATCCTGCTCTCTACATTGGAGAGAGATGGATTTGATGGGTGGACTGTTGGGTGGATGAGGAATCAGCTGGATGGTCGCATGCAGAGGGTAGTCATCGACAGCTCAGTCTCCATATGGAGATCGTTGATGAGTGGTGACACTCAGGGGTCCATATTGGAATCAGTACTCTTTAATATTTTCATCGACAATGGGATCGAGTGCACCCTCAGCAAGTTTGCAGACAACACAAAGCTGAGTGGTGCGGTTGACACACCTGAGGGATGGGATGCCATCCAGAGGGACCTGGACAAGCTCAAAGAATGAGCCCATGTGAACCTCATGAGGTTCAGAAAGGCCAAGTGCAGCGTCCTGCACCTGGGTTGGGGCAATCCCCCACTACCAGTACAGGCTGGGGGATGAAGTGATTGAGAGCAGCCCTGCTGAGAAGGACTCGGTGGTACTGGTGGATGAAAAGCTGGGCACAAGCCAGCAACGTGTGCTCACGGACCAGAAGGCCAACCATCTCATGGGCTGCTTCCAAAGCAGCATGACCAGCAGATTGAGGGAGGTGATTCTACCCCTCTACTCTGCTCTGATGAGACCCCAGCTGCAGTGCTGTGTCCAATTCTGGAGCCCTCAACACAGGAAAGACGTGGACCTATAGAGAGGATACAGAGTAGGCCACAAAATGATGAGAGGGATGGAACACTCTCTCCTCTGAGGACAGTCTGAGAGAGTTGGGGTTGTTCAGGCTGCAGAAGACAAGGCTCTGGGCAGACCTTATTGCAGCCTTCAAGGAGGCTTATAAGAAAGATGCAGACAGACTTTTTAGCAGGGCCTGTTGCAACAGGACAAGTGGTAATGGTTTTAAACCAAAAGAAGGTAGATGTAGACTAGATGTAAGGAAGAAATTTTTCCCAATGAGGATGGTGAAACCCTGGCCCAGGTTGCCCAGAGAGGTGGTAGATGACCCATCCCTGGAAACATTCCAGGTCAGGTTGGACAGGGTGTTGAATAACATGATCACAGAATCACAGAATCACAGAATCACTAGGTTGGAAAGATCATCAAGTCCAATCATTAATCCAGCGCCACCATGTCACCTAAACCATGCCCTGAAGCGCCACATCCACACGTTTTTTGAACACTTAATGATTAAGTTAATTAATCACTTAACTGATCTAGTTGAAGATGTCCCTGCTCACTGTAGGAGGGGTTACTAGATGACTGTTGTGGTTTAACCCCAGCAGGCAACCAAGCACCACGCAGCCACTCGCTCACTCCCCTCAGTGGGATGGGGGAAAGAATTGGAAGAGTAAAAGTGAAAAAACTCAGGGGTTGAGATGAAGACATTTTAAAAGGCAAAGCAAAAGCTGCACATGCAATCAGAGCAAAAGAAGGAATTCATTGACCGTTTCCCATGGGCAGGCAGGTGTTCAGCCATCTCCAGGAAAACAGAGCTCCATCATGCAAACTGTTTTTTTGGGAAGACAGATGCAGTAACTCTGAACATCCCCTCTCACCCCCCTTCCTTCTTCTTTGTCCCAGCTTTATACACTGAGCATGACATCGTATGGTATGGAATATCTCTTTGGTCAGCCTGGGTCAGCTGTCCTGGCTGTATCCCCTCCCAGCTTCCCGTGCACCCCCAGCCTTCTCGCTGGCAAGGCAGTGTGAAAAACTGGACTGTCCTTGACTGCTTAGCGACAACTCAAAACATCAGCATGTTATCAAAATTTTTTCATCCCAGATCCAAAACACAGTCTTATACTATCTTCTATGAAGAAAATTAACTCTACCCCAGCTGAAACCAGGAGAAGGACCTTTAAAGGTCCCTTCCAAGCCAGAGATTCTGTGATATGGAGCAGTGAATAGCCACAACATCTGGAGGGACCGTAGGGATTATTTCTCCTCACAATCTTATACGGACTTCAACTTTTGACTGCGTGACAGAAACTGAGGAAAATGTAATTTCTGACACTTCCATAAATGTTTCAGTATATTTCTCTCAGAGACAGTTATCTCTGCTTTTTATAAATGATGGAGGGTGTCTACCTTCAGCTCTTCTTTCAGGATCCCTTTTTCCTTTGTCAAATTGTTCTTTGTGTTCAAAAGCAACTCAACGGCAGCATCAGTGTTTCCAATAACTGATTTTTTTAATAGGGATAACTGATTTTAGGCATTCCAGGAAGGAAGGCTTTATTTATTTATTTTTTATTCCTCACTACTGCACAGTGGAATTATACAGAAATACAAAATCATGCCAAGAAAGTTGGAAAGACCAGCGAACTATTCTGAACAGAAAGAAGTGCAGTTAAACTGACTCAGAAAATATGTTCCTCCCAGGGGAAAAATGTAAAGTTATTGGAGAAAAAAATTAATATCTGGATTCTCAAATGCAGTTGTAGGGTCTTGGATTTGCAGAAGAATAGATGCCTCCTTATCTTTTTCCCTCTGTAGACCATGCTTGAAAGTCACTCTACTGTCCATTGTGAGTTGTATTCTCCCCTTTGCAAAGGTGAAGCAACACACCCAGAGATTGCATAGCCACAGTGTATCAGATGAGGAGGGAATCTAATAAGGGGAATGTCAGACATAGAAACATGCAGATGAGTTATAAAATAGTTCAGGATTATATTTTTTTTTACATTTTTGAGATGCTTTTAGAACTTCAGGGTAGGATTAATTTTATCAAATGCATACATAAGCAGTGTAATTCCACATCTTAGCCAGACATATGCTGCCTTTAATTGAATAATGGAGAAAAACTGGTATTTCTTGGGTGCAGTTCATCTCTTCCTACAGTGGGTGTCTAAAATTTATTAAAAGGAAAGCCAAAGGTAATTAGCTGCAGTGAACATGTCTATGCTGCAAACTTCTAAAGCTAAGTGAGATGAATCCCACTTTACATTTTTGGAAACTTTGTTTACCTAAGTTTTTCAAGGAAAAAGAGAGTTTTTAGGAATGTATTTAGTTTTAGTCAAGATTCTAATTTCAGTAAAAATTTTTGATGGAGAACTGTGGACCAGCTCTGAATAACACATGAAATCTATGCTAGAAGACTCTTTTATTTACATTTGTGTATTTTGATTAGTACATCTTAGAATAGAAGTAAACTCACTTTAAAATATACTGAATGAGAGCCAATAAAATGAAGCAGTAGTAACAACTTTTTTGGGGCAACAAAGTCAGCCAGATATGACAGAGAACAAATACATGCAGCTAACCTCTGGCATCAGAATTTGGTATTTTTATAGTCACAGACAAGAAGAGAGTTGTGCTTTGTAACTGATCAAAACCCAGTGAGTCTCCCACAGGAGACTTTTCCTCTTTTATGTGGCTTTGGGATGGTGTGTATAAGGTACTTGTATATGGTATGTATAAAGTACTTTTAAGATATAACCTACTATGTACACATCAAATCTTTTAACTTGTTCTATGTACCTGTTAGACATGACAGGAGTCCTTCCATACTGAAAAAAGTAATATTATTAATACTGGAAAATCATAGCTAATATATTACATTTCTTTAGAGCATTTTGAATACCAGAAGCATGATAATAATTACAAATATGACTTCGTTATATTGGCCAAATTTTGACTTTAACATACTATGTAGAAATGTTCCATTAAAAATAGTTTTTATCTTTTTTTATGCATTGAATTGGTAGAGAGAAAAATGCCATTTGTAAAATGTTAGTGCATAGAGGGGCAATTGGCCTGTTTCTACTGATCATGATTTACAAGATATAAAACCCAGCAATGATCTTACTACCCTAGATTACCAGAAGGACTTTTAAAAATATTTTTATAAACACTGCTTTTCCGCAACAATAATATATTTAAATACCATTCTGCTTTAGGGCTATGAATTACACTGAAAACCAGATTCCTGTCATTAAGAGAGTTATTCCAGTTGGGTGCACTTCGTTGCTCCAGCATTCATTATCAATCCGTATTTACTATCAGCAGGTTAGCCAATATCATCATCTTACGTTTGGATGTATTCTTCAACTTTAAATTGAGGGTAGACTTTTGATAGCTTCTTCCAAGTTATCTGCAGGATGACAAAATTAATAATAGGCAGGATTAAAATAACATAATTTTTAGCATAATATTCAAGGGGAAGAGTACTTTATTTTGATTCAGGTTTTTGACAATGATTCAAAGAACAAACTAAAAGTAAGATTGCACATTAAAGAAGTGAGGTCCAGCAGACATAATATTTTCAATACATAATGCTGAAACACCCGTGTAATTACTGAACAGGCTAGAGACAGCACCAGGAAACATAGCCATAGTGCTGGACTGCTAAATGTAGAAATCACATTTGGAACACACCACTTTTACATCAAAACTCTATGGATGCCGTTTTTGGGGAGATATTTTGGTTGCTGATTCATATCCTCCGATGTAACCAAGGTGGTAGAGAATTAAAATAAAATAGGGTTAGAAAATAGGTTTGTGAATTTGTAGAAAGTTGTAACTATAAGAACATTATGCACCAGCAACGCTGCTCGAGAACCCACCTAACCCTTCCCATCTTGATTTAATTATCAAGGAGTTAAGTGTAACATTGTGATCATGATATTATGTAACAAGTAGTCAGAAAGAAGGAACACCTTGGTCAGTTCTACGGTCCGGTGGGTAGGTAATTATTCATTCTATAGTCTTGTCTTAAAACAAAGGACTGTGGGGTGAATGATTGCATATTGGACCGATAGCCCGTGAAGATCTATTTAGTGTTGCCAAGCTTAAGTGAACTTTGTAGGAAAGGTAATTCCGGCAGGGGGAGATCGCGACCACCGACTCAGAGACCACCCACTCAAGAAACCCTCCGACTCAAAAGATTAAGGAAGTAAAATCCCAAGAAATCATAGTGAGCATGCGTGGTCATTTACATGTGAGGCGAGGAATACTTAACCAATCATTGTATGGACACTTGATGAATATGTATTAATCTTGCCTATAAATGTTTGATTTTTGAACTGATTGAGCAAACATGATTTAGGAGGAGCTATCCCCCGTGTTCCCGCCGCTGTGAATAAAGAATGCCTGCCTTTTAACACTACATTGGTGTTACGAGGTTTATTCCCGATTTCGGTGACACCGAGGTAAGACATCACATATTATGGAGTTGTTCCATATGCAGCATAATGCTATCTGATACAAATACTGACTTGTGAAGCAAACTAGATGGTATTTACTGTGTCTCAGTTCTCTGCCCCTGGCCATATCGAACTGCAAATGTTCCAGTTCCCTATTCACAAAGAACGGTGTTTCTGCAAAGTTGAGGTGGTTGTCTATGGTCCTTTTGTGTTTTGCTGTGTAGATTTTCTGCAAATCCTCTTCAACACTAAAAATAGTTTACCACTCTTTCAAAAAAATTGGAGCTAAATTAAATGGTGTGTAGTTTCCCACTGTGTTCATGTTTTTTTCTCTCTAGATAATGGTAGTGCACTGGCTATTTCCAGGGCCCTTTCTGCCACTCAGTGAGCTTTTAAAACTGTCACCCACTGCCAGAGATTCTACAATTTCAGTTTTTACCTCGTGCCGTTGCTATTCAGCCCTGTTCTGAAAAGATTTTAAAAGTGTATAACCTTAATATCTTTGTTATTGTCTTTGTAATATATATATGTTTGCATTAATAAAACATTTTTTCTATTTGCCATTTTGTTGAAACTTTTCCTACTGATTTAAAATAAGACTCAAAATTAGTTCCCATTAAAGTTAATGTCAAAAAACTTATTGATTGTAACAATGCAGAAGTGTCACCCTAAATACATAATTTCTTCTTAAGCTCCAGTAAGGCTATCTTTGTAGCCTAGACTAAAAGCTTGTGATTCAACTCATCTCTTTTTCAATGTCTACTTCTACATTAAATCATCTTAATTTCCTGTCTAGTCAGTAGAGAAGTATAGGCATTCATAACTCACAGCAATGACTTAATTTAGATACAAGAATAAATTTCACTTGAGATGTAATTCCTTGAAATACCAGAATTCCTTAGAATTCAGACCTGGAATTAGAATTCCTTAGAATTAGACCTGGACTAGAATCCAGGTGAATTCCAGGAATTTCTTAGAATTCCTTTTCATATCTTTTTGTCTTTGTTTATATTACTCTGCTCAGTGCATTCAGATTAATGCAGGATTTTTTAATGTTTTTAGATTGTTTTCTAGCTGAGCTATATTTCATTCTCCAGGCATATTTTTTGTTACCATCAGAAGTAAGGTCTCAAATAGCAGATAATGACAGATTTTTTTCCATGTTACACATAAGGACGATATTTATCTAGCAGCCTCTAATTCACTGCAACTTGCTGTTCTTCAAAACAAAGTAGCAGCCTCAGCAACGATGTTGTTTTGGCTTCTGGGGCACCTTTCCTAATCAAGTTATGAGCATGAGGTGACTGAGATGCAGTCACTTCATTCAGCAGCACCACAATCACAGCCTAAATTTTGTCAGTTGGTATGTCCCTGTCATCTACACTTTTACACCATTATAGTGTTTTTGTTAGAACTGAACTATAAACGACATGAAAGGAAGGCATGGCCTTACCAAAATGAAAAAATACACCAGTACAGCAAGATTCCTGCTCTGATTCTTTTCTCACACTGTTGTAAAACAGTTTTCACCTCCGTATCACCTCGTCATAAAGTTTAAATCAAGCCTTATAACTCCTTTTTCAAAAATGACTGATCACGTATGACCTTATCTGGTACCAGGTCATTGACTCACAGCTTGGCAGTAGGCAGACATTTGCTGTCACACAGAGCTATTCTCAGGTGATTCTGAATCAACATATTGCCTCCATCATACCAAATTGCTTGCAAATCTCAAACCAGACTTGTAGGGGGAAAAAAAATCTAAAGCTTGTTGAAAATTATCTAGGACAACTAGCACTAAACAGAAAGCTTTGGATTGATGCACAGTTTTTCTGACTGAAGTTTCTCCAGAACAGTGTGTTCCCCACTGTGCAAATTTATTACTCGCAGCCTTTGGGATTTGTTTGTTTCCCTTGTAGTTTATGCTGCTGGCTGTACTTTGGCTATGCCATCTGTTGTTCTTCTTTCCTCTTTCTTAGTGTTTCTTTTTCCCTGTGTCCTCCATTCCAAGCTACATTAACTGCTGTGTGTCTCAAAGGGTATTTGGGATCCTTTAGCTGTACCGTGCAACTCTGTCAATGGCCAGTGCTGGAGAACACCAAGTTCCTTCTCATGTCCTCTAAAAACTATGAAACTGCTTTAAAATATAAATTACTTTAGTCTTCTGGAAGGTTTATTCATCTACGTTTGGTTGTTGCATCTCTATTGAAAAATGTGCGTATGTTTCTTCTTTCTCCCCCAAGGTCAAATTTTCCTTTCTCACTATTGATAACTCTTGCAAAAGAAGGAGCCTTTTCATAGTTTACATTTTTTTTTCAGTCTTTAGTCCTTGAAATCATCTGAATGCAAGAAAATTCTCAGGGTCTTTTTAAAAACATATCTCCAGATCCTTTGAAGAGATATCATGAAAATCCTGCCACAAATACACCCAGAATGAACGTAGTCTAGAAGACTGCAACACTGGATCAAAATCTGATATACAACTATTTCTTAGCTCTCACAATTTTTAAAGAAATGCCATAACTGAATAATTTTTTAAATATCACAGAGGTTTTTAATCTGTGCATTCCCCTGCCTATGTGCTTTAAGGAAAAGAAAAATCTTTCTTGGATAAATGTTCTTAGGTGTAAACATTGAGGGAAAGTTGGAGTAGAAATGAATGATGTCAATCTTTTGAGTCTGAATTGGCATTGCAATAAGTGTATTCTATATTTAGCCTGAAATAGCTTGCTTTTTAAAGCAAGTCACGGTCATTTTAAACATTTGTGAGTGCATGGAGTGCTGAAACACTGTGTTAGCTCAGCCACGTGGTTATGTGCATTTACACACCATTGTTTGGATACTTATGTGTTGCTTTGTTGCTTATATCCCCTGTGCACAGCTTTATTTACCTCTGTGCAGTAACCAGGTTGACTTCCTGAACCATGGTTTAAGCAAGAGGGAGAACACACAGAGGTGTTTTAATAAGGAGACAGTGAATGGAGGAATACTTATTTTGTACGTAGCTACATAATAATAAATTGATGTCACAACTAACTACTCTAATTTTACAGAGTATCACATTTGGTTGTTTTCTTGCTTATAAACTATAATTTCATATTGAAACCCCAATATTTGGTGAGAGAACTGTTAACACAAAAATCTGGCCCACTCTTTTACTTCATATAGTGGCACAAATAACAACTGATAAATTGCAAAATATTTGCCACGTGGGCAGCAGTAGAAGTGATATGACAGGATATAACATGGGTTTTGTGTTATTTCCAGAGTCTTGTTCTGTCATGTGTGTCGCTTTTAATAATTGATTGTTTTTTTATTGTAGAGAAGGAGGCTGGTGCCCTTGAAATAGAACTTTGCAGCTGTTACAAAACATATATGTTGAAATGATTTTCCTAAGCAGAAGAGGAGGGAAAGTGCATTAATGCAAGTATTAAAAAAACTTGATCAGCTTACCAAGTTGAACTAGTTGCACTGACTGTATAATGTAATATGTGCTACACTGTAAATTATTACCTTCTACCTTTCAAAAATTGCAAGCAGTTCATAAAGCCCTCTGAGGAATTTGCTGTCCCTCTGCCTATCCATCTGTCCTACCATCTCTGGCTTTTGGAGAAACAGCTGTCTTTAAACGTTATACAGTAATTCTTTGCCAAGGGAATGCATGCACTACCAAAGATAGTATTGTCTTGTACATCCTAAAGGTGATTAATTTTTTAACCGATTTTAAGAGATGCATTCATTTATTCAATAGGGTAAAAAATAAGCATGAACTGTGGAATGTAGATACTTCCTATTGTTTCAGTTGTTAAGTAGCTGATACATCCCAATGGAAAAGCAAAATATTTATCCCACAGTTTGTGTTGATGTCACACAAAATTATATACAACGTTCATAATGAAGCGATAATAGTAATGTTGCACTCTTTTGAGCAAAAGCAAACAGTGAATAAACTTCAAGGCTCAACAGTTTATTCCAATGATAAAATTAAATTTTTGCAAAGTGAAACAACAACTCTTTTACTATGCTATATCACATAATATGTAGTATTTAGATACTACTATTATTGAATCAGTGGTTTTCAGCTGTGTGATTTAACAAGTAACAGGAGCTAGTGGTTTAACAAGTTACAGGAGCTATGAAATACTGAAGAAAGAGAGTTACTCAGAATATGATACATTCAACCACTTGGATGGGATTCATCCTGTTTAAGGGTGCAAGCTGGCTGCCTAATGGAGTCAGCTGGGGCTTTTATACAAAGTCAAGTGTACTTCCTACTGCAGCCTCCAACCCACCACTAGAGAATAATATGAATCTCCCATAGACCTTGTATCATATTTGTGATCATTGTGTAGATGTCTAAGGGCACATTAAATACCAACACAAAGCTATCTTCAGGTTTATGAATGTTGATCTAGATGACCACAGTGTAGATGTCTGCACTTGAGCTAGTCATCCTATTTTACTATTAATAAAATAAAAAAAAAGATGAAAAAATAATTAGGGCATGATTTGTATTACTATGCTGTATGTGTGGTGAACTGCCTGCTAAAATGCTTATTGCTCTTTGTTGTACAAAAAGCTAAGTGCTTAGCCCAGATACAGCTTTACATGTGGTCAAATGAATCCCAGGCTTTTTTACTAAAAAGTGAAAAGTACTTGTTTGAAAATATTAAGGCACTAGCAATCTGTATCCTCTTCTTGATTAAAAAGGTAACTCAGAGAAACTCTAATCTCAGAAAGCATTAACTTCCCCGTCACTGTTAAGCATGAAGCAGATCAATCCAATTACTAGATTAGTATGAAAAGGTATGATAACATCCACTTATATTATTTACTGGGGCCTCAATTCATCCAAGTGGTTAGTGCACTTGGATCCCTGAAGTGCGCTGCTATTCCTTTTGAAAGAAAATTAACGGGCAGCAGACAAGAGAGTAGTAAATTACCTTAATCTCCTTTTAATTACAAATGCGCAGATCCTGCAGACAGGCTTTGAAATGAGTGGGTTTTAATAGTAAAGCAGCACAATCCTGGCTTGTACATTGGAAATTAAAAGTTAAAATTCCTCTTGCTTGGGCAAGCCATGCTATTCTGTCTCCAGCAAAAAGTCAGGTTTTAGTACAGCTTTTCATTCTTATCTCTTTGATCAGTGAGACCCTTTCCTGGCAGCTGACAGTGTAATTGTTCTTACTAATAGCGAACACTTAAATAATATTTTACTTTTTAAGTACTGACTCACTGCACTGGTTTTGACTGGGGTAGAGTTAAATGTTTTTATAGTAGCTGATATGGTGCTGTGTTTTGAATTTGTGACCAAAACAGTGTTGATAACACATGGATGTTTTAGCTGTTGCTGAGCAGTGCTTGCACAGAGTCAAAGCCTCTTCTGTTTCTTACATCGTCCCACCAGAGAGTAGGCTGGGGGTGCACAAGGAGTTGGGATTGGACACATGTGGGACAGTTGACCCCAGCTGAGCAAAGGGATGTCCCACACCGTGTGATGTGCTCAGCAATAAAAATGAGGGTAGTAGAGGTTGGTGGGGGCTGCCATTGCTCAGGAACTGGCTGGGCATCAGTTAATTGGCTGTGAGCAATTTTTTTCTTTTGCATCACTAGTTTTTCTTGTGTTTTGTTGGTTTTTTTTCCCCGTCTCTCTCTTTATTGTCTTTTTTTTCCTTCCATATTTAAAAATTTTTTAACTGTCTTTACATTAGACACAAGTATTCTCACTTTTATTCTTCCAGTTCTACTCCTCATCCTGCTGGGGGGGAGTGAGTGAGCAGCTGTGTTGGGGGTTAAACCCTGACACTGACCTTAGGTTAGTGGTTGGTTTAAATAGACATACTCACAGTGGTCACTCCAATAAGGTCTCTAATTTGATTGATGGCATTGGATTAGATTGCTACGTGTATTGGGTTTGCGTGGCAAGGTTTTGGCAGCAGGGGGGCTGCAGGGACGGCTTCTGTGAGAAGTTGCTAGAAAGTTCCCCTGTGTCCAATAGAGCCAATGCAGCCGGATACAAGACAGGCCTGCCACTGACCAAGGCTGAGCCCATCAGCAACGGTGGTAGTGCCTCTGGGGAACAGAGTTAAGGGGGGAAAAAACCTGCACAATTGCATCTGGAAAGAGGAGTGAGACTATGTGAGAGGAGCAGCCCTGCAGCCCCCAGCCCAGAGCAGGAGGGGCAGGAGGGGCTCCAGGTGCTGGGGCAGAGGGTCCCCGGCAGCCCCTGGGGAAGCCTGTGGGGAGGCCGGCTGTGCCCCTGCGGCCATGGAGCTCCACGGGGGAGCAGATCTGCACCCGCACCCGGGGAGGGCCCCACGCCGGAGCAGGGGGATGCCCGAAGGAGGCCGTGACCCCATGGGCAGCCCGCGCTGGGGCCGGCTCCTGGCAGGGCCTGTGGCCCCATGGGGAGAGAGAGGAGCCCCGGCTGGAGCAGGTTTGCTGGCAGGACCTGGGACCCCGCGGGGGCCAGGCTGGAGCAGCCTGTTCCTGAAGGACGGCACCCGTGGGGGGCCCAGGCTGGAGCAGCCTGTTCCTGAAGGACGGCACCCATGGGGGACCCAGGCTGGAGCAGCTCATGAAGAACTGCAGCCCATGGGAAGGACTCACGTTGGAGAAGTCCGTGGAGGACTGTCTGCTGTGGGAGGGACCCCAGGCTGGAGCAGGGCAGAGGGTGAGGAGTCCTCCCCCTGAGGAGGAAGGAGCGGCAGAGACCAGGTGTGATGAACTGACCACAACCCCCATTCCCCGTCCCCCTGCGCTGCTCGGGGGGAGGAGGGAGAGAAATGGGGAGTGATGTTGAGCCCGGGAAGAAGGAGAGGTGGGGGGAAGGGGTTTTTAAGATTTGTGTTCAGTTCTCATTATCCTACTCAGATTTTATTGGCAAAAAATTAAAATTAATTTCCCCATGTTTAGTCTGGTTTTGCCCATGATGGGGATTGGTGAATGATCTCTCCCTGTCCTTATCTCAATCCATGAGCCTTTTGTTATATTTTCTCTCCCCGGTCCAGCTGAGGAAGGGCAGTGAATAGATGTTTTGGTGGGCGCCTGGCATTCAGCTGGAATAGAGTTAATTTTCTTCATAGAGGCTCACGTGAGGCTGAGTTTTGGATTTGGGATGACAAAATGTTGATAACGTGCTGATGTTTTCAGTTGTTGCTAAGTAGTCCAGGACTGTCCATCTTTTCTTGCTGGCCTGCCAGGGAGAAGGCTGGGGGTGCACGGGAAGCTGGGAGGGGACACAGCCAGGACAGCTGACCCAGGCTGACCAAAGCGATATTCCATACCATATGATGTCATGATCAGTATATAAAGCTGGATTGAAGTATTGAATGAATTCCTTGTTTTGCTGTGATTGAGTGTGTGGCTTTGGCTTTAGCTATTAAACTGTCTTTATCTCAAACCATGACTTTCCTCACTTTTACTCTTCCGATTCTCTCCCCACTCCCATAGGGAAGGAGTGAGCAAGCGGCTGTGTGGTGTTTAGTTGCCTGCTGGAGTTAAACCACACCACCTGCCTTCTGTAAAACTGCTGGAAACCTATTCAAACCCTTCATTATAATCTACTAAATCTTTATTTTTTTTATTTACTCATATCTTGGTTGTTAGACTGGCTGGTGCTTTTCCATTTTATTTGCTTTTGATGTCCATTCCATTCCAATACTTAAGTATTGATTACCAGAGGTGTTTGCAAAACATAGAATACAGAGAATTTGGAAAAGCTCTGTAAAAGTTGCAGTTTGTGGCTTTAGATACTAATTAAATAACAAAATTCATTTTGTACATAAAACAAGAAAAAACTCCGGGAAACTGTATATCCAAACAACTGAAAATGCATGCTATGCCTGTCTCTCTTTTGGCAGTCTACCCCTTTTTTTCTGGAATTTTCAGATTACCAGTAGCCTGGTCAGGCTGCTGGACACTCACAAATCAAATGACTGTTGGGCATGTGCAGATCTATTTTATACTGTATGACCAAGAGAGCAGTCAGACCTAGCCATAGTCTGTGCAATTGATTTATGTATGTACCACAAGCCTAACATGATTTTAACTCACAGGTCCAAATAACCCCAGAGAGGAATATAGGGCGCTGCACCACAGAAGTAATTTTCTGCTTTTTGATTTTTAAATGTTAGCAGGTATAGAAATGTTTTACCAGTAAGTCAAGGGAAGGATAGGCTGTCCCTTTTGTCCGCAATAATCAAGAAGTCATTGAGTCCAGTCTCAGTAATCTACAAAATGAATAATAATCTCAACAAAATATTTCTATTTTTTCTCTGCAAATATTTTAGGCATTTGTATAATTGTCATTAATTATATTTTGTACAATAAAACCAATATTGCTACATGTTTTCAAAAATATGAAAATTTATGTTCTTTATATGTTCCTTATCATGCCCAATGAATAAATGATTGGGTGAATAAATGAATGAATGGTGAAGAGACAAAAAGGTAAAAAAGAAAAAACTTAAACATCACTGTTACAATTATGTGCTTATGAAGCCACTACATTTTAGCCACTACATCTCATTCATAATATCAAAATATCCATAGTATCAACAGAATGTAAAGAAGGCTTATGTTTATGAGAATAAGGTTTGCCTATTTAACTTAGATAATATTGATAAAAGGCTCCACTAGATACTGAGGGTTTTTTTCTTTCCTTTTTTTAAACTGTGTACCTGGTCTTACAATATCCAAAGAGGGTAAATAGGATGATTAAGCTAGTTTTTTTGACAGTGATGGCACTGTGACAAGGGATTCTGTCTGTGAAGATTAAAATGGAAATCAACATGGTTTTATAGAAAATGTAACTTGTTAAACAAATGTGATATCTTTTTACATGATAAGTTTAGATGATAACTGCAGTTGATAACTGTATTGACATAATACAGTTAAACTACTACAAAGCAGATGTCTCTGTCTTTCTTTAAATTCTGATGGAAATACTGCTATGCAAAATCAACAAAGCTTAAATATCTATGAAAAATGTTTCAGAAAGTGATTGCCAATGACGTATCATTGTACAACAGAATGCATAATCAGATGCCTCTGAAAAGTTAGTTCTTTTCAACCTCTTCATCAATGATCTGGTCAAATTTGCTGATAATGGATAATTAGTGAGTGATAAGTAATGGAGCAAGACTGTCTCTACTAAATTATATTGCTTGAGAAAATTACTTTTCTCTGGACAACATATGTTTTAACAGAACCAAATGAAAGAGCATACATCAAGGAACAAAATATGTAGGTCACACTGGCAGGATGGGAAATGGTGTCCTGGCATTCAATGACATTGAAGGACTTAGAGGAAATAGTAGTTAATTAAGTGAACGTGAGCTCCCTGGGCAACACCATACCTAAGTAGGTGAACATGTTTTTGAGATGCATAAGTAGAAAAATATTAAATAGAAGTGAGGAGGTTGTATTTGTGTACAGCACTTGAATGACTTTTAATAGAATACCTACATGAATTTTTTGGTGACTACCTTTGAAAGAGATATTGAAATATTAAAAATTATACAGAAAAACATTACAAGGGCAAATCAAGATTTGGGCAACTAGCAAAGTTTACCCAAGATAAGATTATGAATTTATTGTCTACAAGCTCATACATGGAAAAAAGCAATTCTGATAGGAGACAGAGCTTTAATGCACTAGAGTAACCAGTGATTGGAAACTACATTAATTCAGAATACAAACAAGGAGCAGATATTAAAATTATAATTTCACATAATTATTTAGGTTGGAAGGGATCTCTAGAGGTCATCTAGTCTAATCTGCTGCTCAAGCAGTACTAACCTTAAAGTTAGATCACTTTGAGCAAGGTCTTGTCCACTCAAATTTGAAAGTCCCTGAGGATGGAGATTTCACAACCTTGTTAAGCAGCCTGTTCCCGTCCTTACCCACTCATTCTGAGATTTTTCTTCTTATATCCAACTGAAATTTACAGCAGCTTATAGCCATTGCTTCTCATCTTTCAGCTGTGTACCTCTAAGTGGAGTCTGGCTTTGTCTTTTTATTTCCTTTAGATATTAAACCCAGTTTTTAGGTAGATACTTAAACAGTACCATTACTGAAAATTAAACATGGTCTGGTGGTAAGAAAATCCCTCTATTTTGTGAGTAATTTGGGTGGGGTTTCCAAGAAATGCAGTGTTCACACAAACTGTGGGGCTGATGCAGGAGTTGCTGGATGAAATTCTATTAATCCTACAACTTAATTTAGCTAAATTAAGTTTTAATTTACTGTAAAAGTTGTCAGACATTAAACTCATGATGCTATGAAGTCAATGAATTGCAAAAATACTCAGGTATAGTAATTAACAGGACTAAGCTGTTTCTGGATAGCAAGGGAATAAAGTCCTTCCCAGTCCTATTAGTGTTGCTCATCATATTTTCCCAACAGTGTTGAGCTGCTAGGTTCGTTATTGGCTTGGCCTCTTATTCTTAGTAGTCCTGGGAAGAGTATTTATTGTCTTATGGAGATAAAATAATAGGCTGAAGTTAATACTCAGAGCATAATTTTGGGATTCTCCTTACCTGTATTTACATGTCTATAGGATAGACATTCATACCTTTTCTAGTCACTGAAGACTCCCTTTTTAATCACCGAAGAGAAAAAAGAATTTCTAGTGAAAAAAGCAATCATAGAATCTTTGGGTTGGAAGGGACCTTTAAAGGTCATCTAGTCCATATGGTGCACCATAAACATCTAAAGTTGGGTGACATGATTCCCAAGAAAGATCATGTAAGAAAATAAATACTCATAAAGAAAGCATACACATAAAACCTGAATTTCCCAATTCACAAAATATAATCTATATTATTGCTCTGTCCTAAAGGAGAGCAACAAAGATGAGGAAAGGACTAGAGGGAATGGCTTATAAGGAGCAGCCGAGGATACCAGGTTTGTTCAGCTTAAAGGAGACTGGGAGGTCACCTCATTGCTGCCTGCAACTACAACATGAGGGGGACTGGAGAAGGAGGTGCTGTTCTCTTCTCTCTGGTGTTTGGTAACAGGACGCAAGGGAATGGTTTAAAATTATGTCAGGAGAAGTTCAAACTGCATATTAAGAAAAAGTTCTTCACTGAGAACGTGGTCAACCACTGGAACAAGCTCCCCAGGGAGGTGGTCATGGTCCCAAACCTGTCACTGTTCAAGAAGCATTTGGACAAGGGTCTCAGACTGTCATGGTGTAACCCCAGCCAGTAACTAAGCACCACACGGCTACTCAATCACTCCCTCGCAGTGTGACTGGGAAGAGAAACGGAAGGGTAAAAGTGAGAAAACTCGTGGGTTGAGATAAAGACATTTTAATAAGTAAAGCAAAAACCATGCATGCATCAAAGCAAAGTAAGGAATTCATTCACCTCTTCCCATCGGCAGGCAGGTGTTCAGCTATCGCCAGGAAAACATGTCTCTGACACATGTAATGGTTACTTGGGAAGACAATCGCCGTAACTCTGAATGTCTCCCCCTTCCTTTTTCTTCCCCCAGCGTTATATACTGCACATGGCGTTATATGGTATGGAATACCCTTTTCATCAGTTGGGGTCAGCTGTCCCAGCTGTGTCCCCTCCCAACTTCTTGTGCACCTCTGGCCTACCCACTGGTGGGGTGGGGTGAGAAGCAGAAAGGGCCTTGATCCTGTATAAGCACTGCTCAGCAATAACTAAAACCCTTGTATTATAAACACTGTTTTGGTCACAAATCCAAAACATAGCCCCATACTAACTACTGTGAAGAAAATTAACTCTATCCCAGCCAAAACGAGGACATGCTTAACTCTATCCCAGTCAAAACCAGGACATAGATATACGGTTTAACTTTTAGGTTACTCTGTGTGGAGTCAGGAGTTGAACTTGATAATCCTCATGAGTCCCTTCCAACTCCGGTTATTCTATGTTTTTATGAATCTTTTCTTTCTGAATATTTCAGAATCCGTGGTAAAAAACACGTTCATTTATTTGATACATCTTCTCAAATATTGATTTAGTTTTACTAAGATTTAGTGGAAGATCAACTTTTGCTTTTAATACCTACCTTAAAAAACATTGCCCTTTAGTTCCTAGAATAATCTTTTAGAACTTGTATGTTTCTGAAATTAAAGGTGAAGTCTTCATTGGTCACTTGAGATCTAAAAGAGGTAGTGAATTTTGGTTTTGTTTTTTGTTTTGATTAATATTTATTGAGGTTTTTCTTGTTTAAAAAGTGGCTACCATGTGAATGATCTGTTTCATGGACCTACAAACTAATATTTACATGTATAGGCTGCAATTAAATTACTCTTTTCAAATAACTTGTATGAGTTACAGAAAAATAACTGACCCATGTATCTCTTTTACAGCATGAAGGAAAATAACGCAGAGTATTAAAGAAAGACAGGGTTTATAAAGTTGTAGTTCAACATACAAATTCATGGAAGTAATAAGCACATTTTTACACTTAAGGACTTATTTTATGTGACTATTTTGGCGATTTCCAAAGAACATCCTTTGAAACTAATACAACTATGAATTATGTATCATATATATAACTATACATGAGCGTTCCTCAAAATCTAGTTAAGTGCCTTTAATAACTGTGGCGGACCAATATGCGGTTTCTGTCTTAAATATTTCGCGGTTCCAAGGAACCCACACCTCTCTTGGTACAACGGCTCGAACATGTCTTGCTACAGAGTGGACCCCAAAGAAGAACAGGATACCTGTTCCCGCAGAGCAGAGATACGGTGCAGGTACAAAGACCATTTCCTGCAGAGCAGAGATACAGTGAGAGGAGACACCAAGGCCTGCAGATGTGCCTGTTGCATCAGCCTGTTGCATATGCATGAAGTTTCTTGGAATCAGCCTGTTGTAGATGCATGAAGTTTCTTGGGATCAGATGGAGATTGTGGGCCTCAGACTGTATAAAAATGACACCATCAGAAGCGAAAATGGGGACACCCCCCCCCCCCAGGAACATCAAGAGGACCAACGGGACACCGCTGGATCTACAAGTGGTGATATCTTCTTTGCACGTTTTTTTCTCTCTCTCTCCCCCCGCCCCCCACCCTCTCTCTGTGTCTCTCTGTCTCTCTTTCTCTCTCTCTCTCCTCTCTTTGTCAAAGTATAAAAGACATGTAGCACAGGACTTGTTTGTTTAGTTGACCGAGAGAGAATCTTATGGACTGAATTGCAAGAAAACGGACAGGTGTTTGGTGACAGGAGGGAAACAGGCTAATGTTCTCCCACTGAATCGGACTGTTGGGACACCGCAGCTCTGTGCTGGTAGCTATTGCAACTAATTCTTGCTTTCTTTCCTTTCCTTTCTCTTTCTCTTGCATTTGTGAACCTGTTGTTGGGCAAATAAAGTTACCTGATGCTTGACTCCATTTTGAATCTTAATTCTGTTCCCAAGAATACAAACAAAACATTGCTCTGGTCTATGACCGGCACACAACAATACCCTGAAATTATAATAGACAACAGTTTAAACCAAAGATTTTTAATAAATATTTAGACCTTTGTGTAATTAAACATTCACTGTTTGCAGTGTACAATGTGTAAGTCTATACTTACACTGTATAAAGGTAGCATATATAGACGGAATAGCAACATCGTTAAGATTAATCTCAAATATAAGAGCAGAAATATTAACAGACTGGTTTTAACCCTGAAAATTTATAAAAGCTTACAGCTAAACAACTGACCTTCTCTTCTCTGCACATTTTAATGTAACTTTTCTTTAGCTTTCTAGTTTCTTAGAAGCAGTAAGGTAAAAGTGATGTTGCTAACTAAATTAAAGAGTATTAGTACTAACTTGCAACTCCTGCCTTGACTTCCAACAGAACACAATCATGAATTAGCAATTATTTCTGCAGAGAGTACCATACTCCAACTTTTAGCTGCTTTCCTGTTTCCAACATATGGAGACTGGCTCTTGTTTTCTCTCTCCCTTTGCTAATTACAGCCTCTCAGTGAACTTCCATATGCTCTGATTTGGTGCATCCTCTCATGGTATCTACTACATATCACAGAATCACAGAATCACTAAGGTTGGAAAGGACCTTCAAGATCATCAAGTCCAACCATTAATCCAGCACCACCATGTCCCCTAAACTATGTCTTGAAGCGCCACATCCACACGTTTTTTGAACACTTCCAGAGATGGCGACTCCACCACCTCCCTGGGCAGCCTGTTCCAATGCTTTTCCACCCTCTCAGTAAAGACATTTTTCCTAATATCCAATCTAAATCTCCCCTGGTGCAACTTGAGGCCATTTCCTCTCGTCCTATCACTAGTTAGCTGGGAGAAGAGACCAAGATCCTCGTCGCCACAACCCCCTTTCAGGTAGTTGTAGACAGCAATGAGGTCTCCCCTCAGCCTCCTCTTCTCCAGACTAAAAATCCCAGTTCCCTCAGCCGCTCCTCATAAGACTTGTGCTCCAGACCCCTCACCAGCTTCGTTGCCCTTTGGACACACTCCAGCACCTCAACGTCCTTCTTGTAGTGAGGGACCCAAAACTGAACACAGGATTCAAGGTGCGGCTTCACCAGCGCCGAGTCCAGGGGCATGATCACTTCCCTAATCCTGCTGGACACACTATTACTGGTACAGGCCAGGACGCTGTTGGCGTTGACCACCTGGGCACACTGCCGGCTCATATTCAGCCAGCTGTCAACCAGCACCCCAGGTCCCTTCCTGCTAGGCAGCTCTCCAGCCACTCCTCCCCAAGCCTCTAGCGTTGCATGGGGTTGTTGTGGCCAAAGTGCAGGACCCAGCACTTGACCTTATTAAACCTCATACAGTTGACCTCTGCCCATCAATCCAGCCTGTCCAGATCTCTCTGCAGACCCCTCCTGCCCTCCAGCAGATCAACACTCCCACCCAACTTCGTGTCATCTGCAAACTGACTGAGGAAACACTCGATCCCCTCATCCAGATCATCAATAAAGATATTGAACAAGACCGGCCCCAAAACCAAGCCCTGGGGAACACCGCTTGTGACCAGCTGCCAGCTAGATTTAACACCATTCATCACAAAGCTCTGGGCTCGGCCATCCAGCCAGTTCCTCACCCAGCGAAGAGTAAACCTGTCCAAGCCACAAGCTGCAAGGTTCTCCAGGAGAATGCTGTGGGAGACACTGTCAAAGGCTTTACTATAGTCCAGGTAGACAACATCCACAGTCTTTCCCTCATCCACTAGGCGGGTCACCTGGTCATGGAAGGAGATCAGGTTGGTCAAGCAGGACCTGCCTTTCATGGACCCATGCTGGCCGGGTCTGATCCCTTGACTGTCCTGCACATGCCCTGTGAGCACTCTCAAGACCAACTGCTCCATGATCTTCCCCGGTACGGAGGTCAGGCTGACAGGCCTGTAGTTCCCAGGATCCTCCTTCCAGCCTTTCTTGCAGATGGGTGTCACATTGGCAAGCCTCCAGTTGTCCGGGATGTCCCCTGTTAACCAGGACTGCTGATAAATGATGGAGAGTGGCTTGGCAAGCTCCTCCGCCAGCTCTCTCAGTACTCTCGGGTGGATCCCATCAGGCCCCATAGACTTGTGGGTGTCCAGGTGGCTTAACAGGTCCTTAACTGCTTCCTCCTGAATTATGGGCAGGTTATTGTGCTCTCCATCTTCCAGCTCAGGGGGCTGAATACGCTGCGGATACCTGGACTGGCTATTAAAGACTGAGGCAAAGAAGGCATTAAGTTCCTCAACCTTGTCCTCGTCCTTGGAGACAATGTTCCCCGCCATAACCAATAAGGGATGGAGATTCTCCTTGCCTCTCTTTTTGTTGTTAATATATTTGTAAAAACATTTTTTATTATCCTTTACAACTGTGGCCAGACTGAGCTCTAGCTGGGCTTTTGCCTTTCTAATTTTGTCCCTGCTTGACCTAACAAGATCCTTGTACTCTTCTTGAGTTGCCTTCTCCTTCTTCCAGAGGTGATAAACTCTCCTCTTTTTCCTGAGTCCCAGCAAAATCTCCCTGTTCAGCCAGGCCGGTCGCCTTCCCCACCAGCTCTTCTTAGAGCACATGGGGACCGCCTGCTCCTGCGCCTTTAAGGTTTCCTTCTTGAAGACTGTCCAGCCTTCCTGGACCCCTTTGTCCTTCAGGACTGTCTCCCAAGGGACTCTCAACCAGTGCCCTGAACAGACTGAAATCTGCCCTCCAAAAGTCCATGGTATCAGTTTTGCTAACCCCTCTCCTTACTTCACTCATAATCGAGAACTCTATCATGTCGTGGTCGCTAAGCCCAAGACAGCCTCCGACCACCACATCTCTCACCAGTCCTTCTCTATTTGTAAACAGCAGGTCAAGCAAGGCATCCCCCTTGGTGGGCTCGCTCACCAGCTGTGTCAGGAAGTTTTCCTCCACACGCTCCAGGAACCTCCTAGGCTGTTTCCTCTCTGCCGTGTTATACTTCCAGCAGATGTCTGGTAGATTGAAGTGCCCTACAAGAACAAGGGCCAGCGAATGCGAGACCTCTGCCAGTCGCTTATAGAATGTCTCATCTGCCTCTTCATCCTGGCTGGGTGGTCTGGTGGACTCCCAGCAGGATGTCTGCCTCAGTGGCCTTCCCCTTCATCCTTACCCGTAAGCACTCTACTTGGTCTTCACAATCATTGATTTCTATGCAGTCAAAACACTCCCTAACATACAGAGCCACCCCACCACCTCTCCTTCCTTGCCTATCCCTTCGGAAGAGCTTATAGCCATCCATTGCAGCACTCCAGTCATGAGAAGCATCCCACTATGTTTCTGTGATGGCAACTACATCATAGCTGTCCCACTGCACAATGGCTTCCAGCTCCTCCTGTTTGGTACTCATGCTGTGTACATTGGTGTAGATGCGCTTGAGCTGGGCTATCGATTTCAACTGTGGCACATCACCCCTAGGCTCATCTCTAGTGAGCCTGGTTTTATCCCCCCCCCTTCTAAATCTAGTTTAAAGCCCTCTCAATGAGGCCTGCCAGCTCATAAGCAAGAATCCTTTTGCCCCTTGGAGTCAGTTGCACTCCATCTGCTGTGAGGAGGCCCAGTGCTGCGTAAACTGCCCCGTGGTCAAAAAACCCAAAATTCTGACGACGGCACCAGCCCCTGAGCCATGTGTTGATCAGATGTGCTTTCCTGTTCCTTTCAGCGTTTTTCCCTGTCACTGAAGGGATTGATGAAAACACTACCTGTGCTCCCGCTCCATCGACCAGTCGCCCCAGTGCTCTCAAGTCCTTTTTGACTGCCTTTGGGCTTCTTAGCGCAACCTCGTCATTGCCAACCTGCATGACCAACAGTGGGTAGTAATCAGTGGGCCGAACCAGACCAGGGAGTTTCCTGGTGACATCTCTCACCCAGGCTCCGGGGAGGCAGCAGACTTCCCTGTGAGTTGGGTCTGGTTGACATATTGGGCCTTCTGTACCCCTCAGAAGGGAGTCGCCTACGACAATTACCCTCCTTTTTTTCTTAATACAGGACGTCTTGATGCGTGGGGCTGGCTGACTCATCCAAGGCACCCTCTTGGATGGACCTTCGTCAGGGTCCTCATGTTCCTGTCCCTCATGTTCCAGAGCCCCATACCTGTTGTGTAAGGGCAGCTGGGAGGGTGAGGGAGGCCGGGAGGGGATTCGACAGACTCACCGAGCAGGGACCTGCTTCCATTTCCCCTCATCTCTTAGGTCTCCTTCTTCTACCCGGCAGCAAGAGGACAGGGGATCCCCTGCTGCTTGTGGAACCTCCACCGGCTGCCTCTGCTTCAGGGATGGCCGGGTGCGGCTCCACCAATCTCTCTCCCTCTCACACTCCCTGATGTTCCTCAGCCTCCCCACTTTCTCCTTCAGCTCTGCCACCAGGCTAAGCAGGTCGCTCACCTGGTCGCACCGCACGCAGGTGGTGTCTCTGCTGGTCTCTGGCACAACCGACAGGCTCAGGCACTCTTTGCAGCTGGATACCCAGACAGCCGTGTGCTTGAGTGGGAGCTCTGTCTGCGTCTCCACATTCTTTCTGGCCACGGTTTTCAGCCGAGTGGCGACCATGGCTGAGCCTCCTCTGGGAGGACGATGGCCACTCATCAGAGAACCTCTAGTGCCGGGAGGGGGGACTGCGTCCTGCCCGCACGCCTTCCCTGCACAAACTGACGTGCAAATCGACGCGCTAGGCCCTTCTGACACACCACGTCCTATTTGCCCACCCTGTTCGCCGCGCTGTGGGTCGCTCATGCTCCCTGGGGCTGCTCTTGTAGGCGAGGGGTTTTGGCCACCGCCTCTCTGGGCCCCGCCCGTGCTGAGCCAGAGCTGCGACTCATCAGGAGCCCGCTCTGCCGGCCTGGGAGGGGGGACTGGGGCACCCTCTCTCTCCCTGTGCTGCCGCCTTAGCAGTTTGGCTGCTTTGGGAAGGGTCCCCCAGCACGATCCTTCGCTCTGGAGCCCTTCGCCTCGGTGGCTTCAGAGTCTTCTCTCACTCCCTCCCCTGAACTTCGAGACAGAGAATATGGCTTAACTAACCTGGGAGTTGAGAGGGAACATGTGCCTCTTCAGGCAGAATAAACAAAACGTTTGTGTATCCTTGATAACTCAGATCTCGTGTCTAAGTATCAACAATGTGGGGAGTTCTGCCATGCTTTCTCACTACCTACCCACTGGACTGTGTCTACGGATAGCAGGTATAGTTTCAGGAGTTGAGAGTCCTGGGTAGCCCGTAGAATTAATCTTTTGTGTCTCTGATTAATTACATTTCTGTTGTAGTTACTGAAGCTTATACTTGAGACATATAGCTCAAATGTTGAATTTACATATTTTTTTACTGAAATGTATTAAAAAGCAGATGACCAAAATGTCTATTTGATATTATTCACATAAATTCATCATTAGGCCTTTGAATACACACCCTATCTTCAAAACTTTTCGCTCTTCCTGAACTCCACCTGACTTTATGTATAATTTGGTGTTAAAACAAGCGGAAGTGTTTTAACAGAAGATGTTTCCTTCTGTAAGTATGTCAGGAAATACATTTCTTTTCAGGTTCATAGGTAACTTCACAATTAAACAGCTTTAGTGAATATTATTAGACACACTAGAATGGTCACCGTCAGCCCTGCTGTCATGGTTTAGACCCAGCCAGCAACTAAGCACCACTGTCGCGGCCCAAAAGGAACTACTTAGGATGACCTCCCTCCCCTTGGGACCAACGACCAGGTTCATGATTCCCCTGGACAGAATTAAGGTGGAATGACACCAGCCAACCGATTTAAGAATTTAATAGTACAAAAATGTAAGACATGAGGTTCCATGGAATAACTCAATGGTAGCTACTCTAACTACCAACAAGTCCTATGCAACAAGTCTTTCACAATTTGACAAAGAGGCAAGGAGAAAGAGAGAGAGACAGAGACAGAGACAAAGAAGATATCACCACCCATGGATCCAGAGGCATCCTGTTGGTCCTCTTGATTCTTGTTGTGCCTTGGTGGTGGGGGTCCCCCTCAGCCACTGTGAGCACCACTTTTTTTACTTTTTAGTCCTGCCTTTTTCACTCCTGTTGCCTGAGGAAATGGCACATTCTTAGTGCCCAGCAGCACGTTCTTGCCCACACGATGACCCTGTTGTGTCTCGCAGTGTGCACAGGTGGCCAAGAAGGCCAACAGCGTCCTGGCCTGTATCAGGAATAGTGTGGCCAGCAGGAGTAGGGAAGTGATTGTGCCCCTGTACTCGGCACTGGTGAGGCCGCACCTTGAATCCTGTGTTCAGTTTTGGGCCTCTCAATCCAAGAAGGATGTTGAGGTGCTTGAGCGTGTCCAAAGAAAGGCAACGAAGCTGGTAAGGAGTATGGAGAACAATTCTTACAAGGAACAGCTGAGGGCTGAGGGAACTGGGGTTGTTTCTTCTGGAGAAGAGGAGGCTGAGGGGAGACCTTATCGCTCTCTACAACTCCCTGAAAGGGGGTTGTAGCAACATGGGTGTTGGCCTCTTCTCCCAAGTAACTAGTGATAGGACGAGAGGAAATGGCCTCAAGTTGCATCAGGGGAGGTTTAGCCTGGATATTAGGAGAAATTTCTTGACTGAGAGAATGGTCACGCATTGGCACAGTCTGCCCAGGGAGGTGGTGGAGTCACCATCATTGGAGGTGTTCAAGGAACGTGTGGACGTGTCACTTTGGGACATGGTTTGGTGGGCATGGTGGTGTGTTGGGTTGACGGTTGGACTTGAAGATCTTAAAGGTCTGTTCCAACCTTAACGATTCTGTGATTCTGTGATACTTAGCAACAACTCAAAACATCAGCATGTTATCAACATTTTCTCATCCCAAATCCAAAACATTGCCTCACCCTAGCTTCTATGAAGAAAATTAACTGTGTCCTGGCTGAAACAAGGACACCTGCATAACATCTTGCATGCTCTATAGTTATGATTGTTTGTAACATTGACAATTAATTTGTGGTAATAATATTTAACAAAGGATGATTTTGCCAGCTGGAAGCAAAGTTATTCCCTATCCTCCCTACCACTACCACTTCCTTCCAGCCTGTATCATGAGGTCTTTATCATCTCAAAGTGATGTTAGAAATAAGCAGATGGGACATAATTTTAATATTGTATCTGAAGGATGACATCTCCTGGTAGTGCAACTGCCCTCCTAATATTGGACCTTGGCATCAATATATTCCAGAAATGCACTCCCGGTTTAAGATTCCCTCGTTGTAAGTCTTTTGGTTACTACCTCCTTTATACACAGTTTCATCATGACAGTTAAAATTGACATTTCAAAAGCTAAGGAGGTTTTGCATAATAGGGCCCCTCTTGTCATTCTTCATTTCATTGAAGCCAGCTTTCATACTTATTTGCTGCATTTTCATTATGTAGTTGATCATGCAGCACACCCAGTGCAGAAGGTCTCTTCCTTCCCGTAGCAAGGTACAACCAGAGTAACACTCAGGGCCAGAGAGTTATTCTTGCACAGGATACAGAAAAGTCTTTTATTAATTGGGGCTAACCAAGCCTATACCAAACAATGAGTTTAACACAGTGCGATAACCAGGTTACTACAAACGGTATTCCACAACAGAAGTCCCTGATCAATAAGGATTTATGCTTACATTCCTTTATGACACCAACATACTGACCAGGGTGTGAAGAGAAGATAGAGCTAGGGGTGAGGTTTTTTCCTACTTATTGCATAGCTGGGAGCATTTCTCAGGAAGATTTGTCCTTCCCCTTTACATTCCTGTGAAAGTCATCATGTGTTAGGAAGCAGCTCCCTCAGGAACAACCTAACTCTTCCAAGGTATATTTCTTTGTATCGATACCTATACTGGGATTTTTCCAGGTTATTTATAAAAATGCTCAGGCAAATATAATCAGTCCCTTAAACACTCTGCCAGAGATCTTCTTGCTTAAAAATTTATGGTTAAAAAATTAATTTTGATGTATGGCAAGATAAGTAAAAATCTTAATATACATCATTTAACCCAATTGTTTTGTGGTCCCAAACCAAGTGTCCCTCAAAGTTCCCACGACATCATGTAAACACTTACTTTTCCAAGCAATCTTTAGTCTTTTTGAAAAAACAAGCAGAAGAAAGTGGTAGATAAATCTAGTTTTACATGATCCATTTTACATATATTAATTACCATTACTTATTCTATTTACCTTTAATCCTTTAGTAGTGTCGTGGTTTAGCCCCAGCCAGCAACTACGCACCACGCAGCCACTCGCTCACTCCCCCACGGTGGGACGGGGGAGAGAATTGGAAGAGTAAAAGTGAAGAAACTCATGGTTTGAGATAAAGACAGTTTAATAAGTAAAGCAAAAGCTGCGCACGCAAGCAAAGCAAAACAAGGAATTTGTTCACTACTCCCCATGGGCAGGCAGGTGTTCAGCCACCTCCAGGGAAGCAGGGCTCCGTCACGCGTAATGGTTTCTTGGGAAGACAGACGCCATAACTCCGAACGTCCCTCCACCCCTTCCTTCTTCTTTGTCCCAGCTTTATATACTGAGTATGACGTTATATGGTAGGGAATATCCCTTTGGCCAGCCTGGGTCAGCTGTCCCAGCTGTGTCCCCTCCCAGCTTCCCGTGCACCCCCAGCCTGCTCGCTGCACGCCAGCATGAGAAGCTGGACTGTCCTTGACTACTTAGCAACAACTCAAAACATCAGCACCTTATCAACATTTTCTCATCCCAAATCCAAAACATAGCCTCACGCTAGCTTCTATGAAGAAAATTAACTCTACCCTGGCTGAAACCAGGACAAGTAGTCAAGTCCAGTCAGCTATTGACCTCAGGATTAATGCTGGGCTGACAAAACTGTAATTATCCAGGTAACACATCTTTGTTTTCTTCTAATTTAATAGAAAATACTCAGTGTTCCCACTTTTCATCCAGAGTTTTACAATGGCAAGTTTTTTTTCTATTTAAACACTTCTATCCAAGTGTTTGGACATACATAATTAGTGGATATGCTTTCTCTATGGGAATGAGATTTCATTTAAAGAAAAAGTTTCAGGTCTTTCAATGGACCAGAACTCAACTATGGATGTTCAAATACATCCCAAAATCTCAAAAAGGCAAACAAACAGCAAAGAAACTTATTTTTATATAAAGAGAATGACATATATATTATAGAGAAATTATAAATATATTATATTTTATATGTGGTTTGGGCTTTTTCTAAGACTTATCATTAAAAAAATAAGAATTATCAATTCTGCCATGTGTTACTATGAAATAAGAATCAAGACCTTATATACCATGTTGTCTTTATCTTCTGTTTTTGTAAATGATGCATTTTTTAGTTGCTGCTACTAATCCATGTGTCCTTTCTATTACTTTCTACACCAATTGCCTGAACAGACTGTGGAATATAATCTGGAATTTTTTACCTCTGTCTCACTCTACACATCTCATCTAACAGCTCTTTTAGCAGTTCTGATTTACTCTCATTTAAATGAAAAGCAGACAAGGTTTGGAAAAAGTTCTTTGAAAAAATAGTGTCATTATATATACCCATGCACAGCTCTGCTTTTGCCTCTGTACTGGTTGCCTCAAAAGGGTCTTCTTTCCCTCAGATTGTTCTTCCTTAGCTCAGATTCCTCCTTAGATTCTTTCTGAACCTAATTTCATTTTTTTTCCTGAACATTTTACTGTTGCATACTGCTTTTCCACTCTGAAGTTTTTTAAATTAAGTCAATTTGGCAACAATCTGCTTTACTCTTCAGTAACGACTACATTTATAAATAGTGAACTTCCAAGTCAGCATGAGGAGAAGAACTTCTCCCTGATTTACTAATTATGCTGCTTTCAATAGTATTTTATTTCTCCAACAGTGACATCACCTTGAAATGCAGGAGTGTTAGCAGCTTAAAGGAGCTTTGATTTGTGGAGAGATTCCATTTTATATATAAATTTTCAAGCCTGAAAACCTCAGGTGGATTTACAATTCATTCAAATTTCTTTTTCCACCACCCTTAGTTGGTAATATATTCTTCAAAGCAATTTATATGCAAATATTTATTTGAGGAAAGGAGAAAGTGAGCAAGGTAAACAGGCAAGCTACACCACATGCATTACAGTGTATTTTCTTAAAAGCAAAAGTTCTCCTTTCAGGTACAACAGTGCAAAGAAGGAACAACAGCTCCTGAAATACACAAATATACACACGTATTATCTGTCTGTCTTTCTATCCAACTCTCTCTCTCTCTCTCTCTCTCTCTCTCTCTCTCTCATATATGTGTGCACATATGGTCAAAATATGCAACTCCGTATACTTAGATGAGCTGTGATTCAGGAATGAAGCAGAAGTAGCATTGACCATGTTTCTCATTAAAAACCAAAACCAATCAAAACAACAAAAATCAGAGTCCAAATGTCCAAATTATGGCTGACTTTGAGAACTACATAAATTTGTTATGTACTCAGCTTTGAGTGTACTATTGTTGAATGTCCAAAGAAAACAGCGATGAGTCCTTTCCTCAATATCACTGGGAATGGTGAACAAATGAATGCAGTTATTTTAGAAGAGGCAGGAAAGGCTTTAATTTACAGTTTTAAAATGATCCTTTCCACTTGAGAATCGCTGTCTGGACTTTTTGTTGTTTTTTTGCTTACATGCCAAAATATACCACATGCCACATGATGTGATGTTGAAAGGGAAAACATAATTTCTGAGTCATGTTACACTTCAAAAGAATAATTAAAGAAAATACTGTTAGTCATCAGTCAGCTTCCTGGACTGAAGTCTTTGTGGGTTGATGTTTTTACTTGTACATCCATAAATAAAAACCTGAGCCTGATCCTTACTTTTGAACTATAGATACAAATGGTGAACAAATTAATAACAGTAAGCTGTTCTCAAATCTCTGTTATGTGATCATTAAGCCTTTAGAACAGAAGATTTCCACCTGATACCATTCTCTCTAGTTCCTCGAAAACGTAGCTGAGAGATCTTATCTCTCATCCTCACAGAATCCTTACCTTGCATTTTTATTTTTACAGTATTTCTTTGAAACATTTTTTGTGAATAATTGTACATCTCAAGCATCTTTTCTTTTGCAGCTTAAAAAATTGTCATTGCTTTCATAGTCATGGATTTGTATGATTATTTGAATTATTGTACATTGGAGGGTGAATAATTCCATTTGAGAGACTTACTCTTTAAGGATTTTCAAAGGCAGCAAGAATCCTGCAAATTTAATACACTATTTCCAAACACAAAAAACATCTGAGCACTGAATAAATATTAAAAAACTCTGAAAGGACATTTCAGTACTATTTTGTCTCTAATTTTAAATTCAGGGCCAGATTTCACTATTGACAAGATGGAGACCTAATATGGGAATACAAATAAGCCAGTGATATTGTAGGTCTGTTCTTGTTGGCTGTCAGAGTTTAGCATTTTCTCTGCATAGAAGTAAGATTGAACCGAATTAGTTCTGAAGGTAAGAAACAGAATCATAGAATCTTTGGATTGGAAGGAACCTTTTAAGGTCATCTAGTCCAGCCCCTTTGCAATGAGCAGGGACATCTTCAACTAGATCAGGTTGATCAGATCTCCTTCCAACCTGATGTGAAATGTTTCCAGGGATGGGGCGTTTACCACCTCTCTGGGCAACCTGGGCCAGTGTTTGTGAAAAATTTCTTCCTTAGATCTAGTTACAAACTATCCTCTTTTAGTTTAAAACCATTACCCTTTGTCCTATCACTACAGGTCTTGCTAAAATGCCTGTGCCTGTCCTTCTTATAACCCCTTTAAGTACTGAAAGTAGGTCTCCCTGGAGCCTTCTCTTCTCCAGGCTGAACAACCCCAACTCTCTCAGCCTATGTCTCTTCAGAAGAGAGGTCTTCCATCCCTCTGATCATTTTTGTGACCCTCCTCTGGACCATGTCCAGCAGGGCCATGTCTTTCCTGTGCTGAGGGCTCCAGAGCTGGATGCAGAACTCCAGGTGGGATCTCACCAGAGTGGAGCAGAGGGGCAGAATCACCTCCATCGACCTGCTGACCACAGTACTTTGGATGCAGACCAGGAGACGGTTGGCCTTCTGGACTGTAGGCGCACATTGCTGGCTCATGTCCAGCTTTTCATCCACCAGGACGCCCAAGTCCTTCTTGGCAGGGCTGCTCTCCAGTCCTTCATCCCCCAGCCTGTACTGGTACCGAGGGTTGCCTTGACCCAGGCGCAGGACCCTGCACTTGGCCTTGTTGAACCTCATGAGGTTCACATGGGCCCATTCCTCAAGCTTGTCCAGGTCCCTCTGGATGGCATCCCGTCCCTCAGGCATGTCAACTGCACCACTCAGCTTGGTGTTGTCTGCATAAGTCTATGCAATTGAAATGACTGAATTTTTAAACAGGGTATTTTAAAAAAAGTAACATTTCCTTTATTAGCTACAATTCATTATTTTGAGAATTATTTTATGAACACCTTATGTTTAGGCTTCTGTAGAAATATATATCTTTTCATATTCCATGGATTACATGGAGTCCATGGATTTAAGAATTTTAAATCTACATGCCAAAACTGAACTTGGTGGCAGTTCAGGGCACCAAACTCATGTCAGGTCACTTGTTTTAATGTCTTTTCTTGTAAAACTACAAATTTTAAACTTTCATTTTGCCTTTAGCGTGTAGAAGGAAACTGAACTTTGAAAAGCCTAGATGGACAAAGCAATTCAAGTTAGAGAAATAGAGATCAGCTTAATTGCCCAAACTGCCCAGCCTGTCTGGCCTTCAGCTGCCAGCCTGGAAAGTTTAGCCCAGGTGTCCCCACTTTCCTGGGTCACACCTGCCACCGCTGTGCAGATGTCCCAGATATCATATGGTGTCTGAAATACTGCCTGCTCCCTATCTTTTAGCACATGAATTATTTCCATTCATTTGGTAAGCTGAAGCAAGGTCTACTGCACGTCTTATCTCCATTGACTTTAACAGGAGGTTGCATATGTGCACATGAAGGCAACTATTGGTTCAAGAAGCAGAGCTTTGATCCATATTATAGAGTTGTGTGATAACCCCTGTCTCTTGAAGCAATCTCTGCTCCCTAGTGCAACTTCTGTCTCTTGAGAGTCCTACCATCTTCGATCATTTCTGTAGGTGGTTTTTCCTCTTCCATCTGTCCTCCTGGCACTAACAGTTTTCTGAAGAATTTTTTACTCCAAATCCTTGTGTCTGTAACATCTCAGGAAAAAAAAAAATCAAACAAACCAACAAAAACCACAAAGAATCAAACAAAACAAATCACAAAATAAACAGGCAGGTTTTGCCAGATACCTGACACTTCTATATCTACGTGACACTTCATACATCTATATGATAAAGATTTTGACCATATCCAGCAGTTCGGTATATGTGGGCACATTTCTGCTGCAGTTGAACAAATTCAGTTCCAGTCAAGCTTAAGCAGAAGAAAGCAACTGTTCTTCAGTTAAGCATGCAAAAGGTGTATCCCGATTTCTGTGTAATTAATACCCACTAAAATGAATCACTAAAGTTAGTGGAACAGATTTTTTTAAAAATAATTACATTTTTAAACATATGTTTTACCCTTATCTTCTCCTTTTTAAGAAAAGAAAATTTTAGGAAAAAAAAATTATCATAATGAAAAACTAACAGACTTTCAACCAAATGACAGAAGTTTCAAATCTATCTATATCCATATATCTAAAACCATGTTTAGTTGCAAATGTAAACATTGGAACTGCTGTTTGCAAATGGAAATATTCCAATGTAAATATTAAAAAGTTTTGCCAGACAAATTCTTCTAAATGAACCAATAAGCTCATTAGGTGAATCAGAAACTTTGCCATCAGTCTTTATTAGTTGCAGTTGAGTTCTGGTATTGAATTACAGTAGATTAATTCAGTTCACGTCACAGGTATTTATATGCCTGAGCACTTTGTCATGTAGATAGATTAATCTACTTGCAAAAATTTAAAAGCATGCCTATAGGAGAGGTTACCAAAATTAAAAAAAACTTTTTACATTGCACATTGTAAATACAAATAAATTCCTTTATATCCTAATGCAGACTTCAGGCTATTGTACTATTTTCTAGCTATCCTTTTCTAATAAATAGGTATGTATGAGACAGCTAAGTACAAGAAATGCGATTAGCAACCCTTTGCAAAATCATACTTCTTTAAGACAGAAAAAAAAATGTAGACTAACACTAGGGACAGAAAGAGAGATCTTGCAGTGGGCTGCTTTAGAATACAGGTCCAAACACATAGACCTGTCATGCTGTTGCCATACTAGAAGCTAAAGCCGTATAAATTCTTGTAATGCACTGGCTGACCCCAAGTTTTACGTATTTGTTTCCTGAAGTCATTGTTTCTGCTCAGTAAATATTCCCAGTACATGAAAACAAATATTACCTTCATTGCTCTTTCTTCAGGGTTACAGCTTTCTTAGCGTTCAGCAGGCCACTTCTGTTCTGATTTAAGTTTAATGAGATCTCCACGTAATGGTCTTGCATTAGAATCTCCACAACAAGTAGTAGAGGAGACTGAGCACTACAAATGAAATAATAAAGGTGTATTTTCTTGATTGACTTCATATAAAATTAGTTTTCAATGTATTATTCATTCAATATGAGAGTTTAGATGATGATATATTACTTTCAGTCAACCCAGGGCACACAAAAGGCTTGTTGCTATTTTAAGTTAACTTTATTGGCACATGAATATCACAGCTAAAGAAATGATGACTTATACAGTTTTATGGATAGTGTTAAGCTGTTAGCTATTTCTTTTAATAAAGGGCAGAGCTACAATTTATATTGGATCTCACCAATGAAATTGTTAGCTAGTACTTGATTGAAGACCTCCAAGGAAAGGGCACAACTGTTGAAACCCTGGTCCAGAAGAGGAAAAGTTCTGCATGAAACTGTAGTGAGCTTAAGATTTCATCTGGCCAGCTTTCTCCAAAGCTACTACTGTTTTTTTAATGAGATGGAAAATAAGATCCTAAGCAGATATATTATTAACAGACAGTGACAGTTTTAACAAAAACTGACAAATGTTGATGACTTCTGATCAAACTCCTTCCTGAGTAATTGTCTACAACTGTCTTGCAATATTGTCATGCATAGTTAAAGAGTTATGTCCTCTATCTCTATCATGAGTGCAATGACTCTTCCTGCCTCTCAGCTGTCTGTCCATTCCCCTTAGCATCTGTGCAAGTGAAAATGCTGTTTCCCATCAGCTGATGCAGTGAGAAGGTAAGTCTAGCCAATTTTTTACTTCCAATAGCAATCAATTAATACCAGCTCAGGAAACAAGAATTTATAATAGGAATCTCCTGTGTGTAAATATCTCTCTTTGCGTAAAACAAATAAATTCTGATAGTGCATTTTATCAAACATGAATATCACCTGCGACCAGTCTGAATCCATATTCGGAGCAGAGCAGCAACCAGGTAAATAACTGAACAAATGTGCAGGTGATGTGGCTCTTTCTAGTATCTCTCTCTTCAATCTGTTAAAAAAATGCAGCATTTTACAAGAGGCCTTAGTATTTTCAAAGGTGTGAGAAAAATGAGCAACTCTTTCAGCCTCTGGTGTCCTCAGTGAGGTCACAATGAGTCCACTCATTGTACACAATGGTAAGTTTTGTAGGCAAAAAGTCAGAAAGTCAGAGAAATATGAAGGATATCTATAGGAAGTGAAGTGTAAATATAGGTGGATTAATAATATATGTAAGCAAAATCACTGGAGCTCCATTCAGAATAGTAACATTGACATTTACTACTGCAAATGGTCTCAGAAAAACTGCACTTATCTTACAGCTGCTTGGTCTTCACTTCTGCTCTGGTATGCATAATATTTCATAACTATTTCCTGAAGATGTTCGTGTAAAAAGCTGTTTTCTTGTGATTCTGACCAGTGCACTGAAAGTCTGTTTTAGCAGCTCTCCCCACCCCCAACTCTGCCCTGGACTGCCGAACTTTAAAATGTGTTGAAAATCAGTTTAGCACAATTTTCTAAAATATCAGATGTCTGAGGTGAAGAAAACACTCACAAACAAATTTAAATTCTTTCCCAAACCATACTGGGAGAACAAAAAATCACAGAAATTTGTTATTCAAAGTAGACCACAGTATGGTCCATGGGTTTTGCTTTGGTTTTTTTTTTTTTCTCTATTTTTTGGGGGGTTCTTGGGTTTAGTTTGTTGTTGTTTTGAATTGTTCTACAGCATGGATTTGGGAAAGGCAGCCTTGATGTACTGACTATAAGGCACAACTAAAGAAGCAGATACATGGCATCTTTTCTGTTACTGATATACCTGCCCCTAAATAGTGCTGTATTGCTGTATTTAATGCCAGCTAGAGATAGAAGCGAAATCAAATGTTCTTCTTTCTGTGAAAAAAAAAAGAAGATATTATCAGCTACATTTTTTTTCTCACAGCAAAATAGGATTTTCAAAATAATATTGTTATTTTATTTACTAACAGTCCTAAAACTGATCACATTAATGATAGTCAGTGGAAACCTCATAAGCATTCGGTGATGATAGCTAGCTCCAGTACAGCTGTGTTAGCACAAGACAGTGCTCAGGTGGATAAGCTGCAAAACAAGAATGATTAGGCAGACACAGAGTTCCAGTCTCCTGGCTCTGCATCTTCCAGGATGTGTGCTGTAGCTCTGCATACTGCATATATGTACTGAAAAAACAACAAAAAGACTTTTTCTGTTGAAGCCAGTTGATATTTGTCCATTTGGCTGCAATGGACGAAATGAGAAGTAAATGAGAGGAATCTGCAAAGATCAAGAAGTGAAGCAAGTGCTAGGTGAAAATATTTGCATCTGTATATTACATTGGAATGCTTCATCAAATTCTACTCCACCAACCAAACATACTAGGTTAATTTTCTTTTAATCATGTATAGAGTAATATCTCTGTGCGTTGTATTATTTAATATTGATGAATTCAACTTTTTTTCAAAATGCAAATTTGCATAAATTCATGGTGGAAAACAATTACTGTAATTCCTATGCAGTGGCCTTCCACACAGGGTTCTTAACATGCACTAACTACTGATTGAACCTCAGAAGAATTTTGTCAACATGGAAAAAAAAAAATCCCCATCTGTAAATACTGCTGCTTAAGCTCAGCTGTTTCTTCATTACACATTTATGTAAGCCTTCTTGACTATCGCTTTGACAGGTAAATTGTGGCATTATCTGTGATTTCAAGCGAAGTGTATGATCTTGAAATGATCAGCTTCCAGTGTCATAATCGATGTTGCTTTTTTGATTTTTATTGTCTCTGGTGTTTTGTCAAATTTTGTCAAATACCAGTGCAGGAATCTGAGTGATATAAGCCAGAACCACACAGCTGTTGACACTTTATGAAGATCAGATCTCTACTGGTCATGGCAAGCTATAAACTTTTTTTTAATGAAACACAGAAATGGAAACAACATATCATGTCAGGGTTGAAATAACTAGCAGAGACCTGAGCTGAAATATTGTCTACTTCCTCTCAGAGTAGAAAGAAATCCATTCACCCCAGTGTACAAACTTTCAGATCTTAAATCTAGATGCCTCATAAAAACAGTGCACAAAGAATTGCTGAAGAGCTACAGTGAGCAAAGAACACTCGCTCTGTTTTTGTTGGTAAACCTTCTCCTAAGAAAATTAAAGCTACTTTAGGCCACAATGAATTTATTACCCCAACAAGCACTGTTAAAACCAACAAAGAGTTGCAGTAAGTATTTTCATAGAATCATAGAACGGTTGGGGTTGGAAGGAACCTTAAAGATCATCTGGTTCCAACTCCACTGCCATGGGCAGGAACACCTTCCATTAGACCAGGTTGCTCAAAGCTCCGTCCAACCTGGCGTTGAACTCTTCCAGGGGTAGGCCAGCCATAACTTCTCTGGGCAACCTGTTCCAGTGTCTCACCACCCTCATAGCAAAGAATTTATTCCTTACATCTAATCTAAATTTACACACTTTCAGTTTAAAGACATTACCCCTCATCCTATCACTGCATACCCTTGTAAGAAGTCCCTCTCCTGCTTTCTTGGAGGCCCCTTTCAGGTACTGGAAGGTTACTGTAAGGTCTCCCCGGAGCCTTCTCTTCTCCAGGCTGAACAACCCCAACTCTCTTGGGCTGTCCTCATAGGAAAGGTGTTCCATCCCTCTGATCATCTTCGTGGCTCTCCTCTGGACTCGCTGCAATAGGTCCGTGTCTTCTTATGTTGGGGGCCCCAGAGCTGAACACAATACTCCAGGTGGAGTCTCACCAGAGTGGAGTAGAGGGGCAAAATCACCTCCCTTGACCTGCTGGACACATTTCTTTGGATGCAGCCCAGGATACAGTTGGCCTTCTGGGCTGCAAGCACATATTGCTGGGTCATGTTGAGCTTCTCATCAACAAACACTCCGAAGTCCTTCTCGGCAGGGCCTTCTCAATCCATTCTCTGTCCAGCCTGCATTTGTGCTTGGGACTGCCCCAACCCATGTGCAGGACCCTGCACATGGTCTCGTTGAACTTCATGAGGTTCGCATGGGCCCATCTCTCAAACCTGTCAAGCTCCCTCTAGATGGCATCCTTTCCCTCCAGTGTGTTGACCACACCACTCAGCTTCGTGTCATCAGCAAACTTGCTGATGGTGCACTCAATCCCACTGTCCACGTTGCTGACAAAGATGTTAAAAAGCGCTGGTCCCAATACTGACCCCTCACAAACACCATTAGTTACTGGTCTCCACTTGGACATTGAGCTGTTTACGGTAACTCTTCGAGTGCAACCATCCAGCCAATTCCTCATTCACCAAGTGGTCCATGAGTCAAGTCCATGCCTCTCTAATTTAAAGACAAGGATGTCGTGTGTGACTGTGTCAAATATATTCCACAAGTCCAGGTAGATAACATCATTTTCTTTCTGTCTTACAGTGAAGTCTGAATGGCTCCTGGAACATTGTTCATCAGACCATTCTCCAGGTTGTGCACGAAATTTGAATCTAGCCTGCACTGACAGTCTCAAAGACAGATGTGTAAATATTTCTCATTTATTCTGCTTGGAATGAAAATTAGAAAAAGAAATTGACACGATTTAGAAACGGATCATTGATGCAATAGCAGTGAGCCCAGTGGAAACTCCAAATTATCATATAATATATTGAATGCCATATTAGAGGTAGCATAAAGTTAATCTATATTAGACTAACTCTTAGCTTACGCTGCCTTAAAATTGTTTACCTTTACTTCTGTGTTAACAAGATCAGACTGATGAAAGCTAAGATAAACCTGGAAAGTGAAAGTAAGAGAGTGGTGTTTAATTAGATATGCTATGTATCTGCAGGGGAAAAAAAGCACAAGAATGCAATGGAACATGGCAAGAAGCAATTTTGTCAGTGAGGTGATTTCATCAGATAACTGACAATCCTGAGGACAGATGACCTGGTCCAGCCATTTTTGAGATCATTAACGCTTCCCTGAATGTCATATGTACCACAACTTCCATGAAGATTGGTCTAAAAAGTCATTATTATTATTATCTTTACGTAAAATGTAAGACTAATGTCTACTTTACAAGAACACCTCATGCTAGGAACATCACAGAAATGGAACAGAGCCAGTATCTGCCCTGAGAACTTACAAACTGCATGTAATTGTTGATGCTCAGTGTCCTGGTTTCAGCTGAGCTAGAGTTAATTTTCTCCACAGAAGCTAGTGTGAGGTTGTGTTTTGGATTTGGGATGAGAAAATGTTGAATAACGTGTTGATGTTTTGAGTTGTTGCTAAGTAGTCAAGGGCAGTTCAGCTTCTCATGCTGGCCTGCTAGCAAGGAGGCTGGGGGTGCACGGGAAGCTGGGAGGGGACACAGCCAGGACAGCTGACCCAGACTGGCCAAAAGGATATTCCATACCATATGATGTCATGCTCGATATCTAAAGTTGGGACAAAGAAGAAGGAAGGGGTAGAGGGACATTCGGAGTTATGGTGTTTGTCTTCCCAAGAAACCATTACGCATGATGGAGCCCTGCTCCCTGGAGATGACTGAACACCTGCCTGACGATGGGGAGCAGAGAATGAATTCCTTGTTTTGCTTTGCTTGTGTGCGTGGCTTTTGCTTTACCTATTAAACTGTCTTTATCTCAAACCATGAGTTTCCTCATTTTTACTCTTCGAGTTCTCTTCCCTGTCCCACCATGGGGGAGTGAGCGAGCGGCTGCGTGGGGCTTAGTTGCCAGTTGGGGCTAAATCATGATACTCAATCAATGAGACAAGCAGCTTGCATGATGCAGTAGAGACATGAGATCCAGTGGATGATGATATAGACAAAGTAACAGTCTAGGAAAATTATCTGTGAAGGAGTCCCCTTAATGAATAGAAGAAAGAAAAGCTGCAGCTGACAGGACCAGAGTATATGCTGTAGCAAGCAGACAGATGATAACAAACTTGAAATCTCAACCGCTTTATGCAGCTATTCTTTATAAACACATAGCCAGCTATAAAGACAAGCAAGGGGTCAAAGATGATGTTGAAGATATAGTTTGGATAGTGAGGAAAGGAATTACTAGCAAGAGTTTGCCTAAGCAAGACTCTTGTTTCACTAACTTCATCAGACAGCAAGTTTCTAGATATTATAAACTAAAAATTTTTTAAAAGGGAAAATGGTTATGAGCCATCACTCACCACTCAATGTATTTGCATGAAGAAAAGTAACCATTAATTTATTCAGGGTTTATCAGACTCCATATTTGTGTTTCTTTGAGAAGTACATTTTCAATTGTCTGTGGAAGGATTTTAGGGTGGTTTAGGGCATTTGGATGTTTTTAGTGCTGTTGTTGATAAGAATGGCATGAGTACTGCAATTTCTGTAAATGTACCTATAACATTGTGGTAGGTTGACCTTGGCTGGATGCCAGGTTCCTCCAAGCTGCTCTATCATTCCTCTCCTCAGCAGGACAGGGCAGAAGAAAGTAGGATGGAAAAAAAATAACCAAACACACGGGTCAAGATAAAGGCAGTTTACTAAGCAAAAAGAAAAGGCCACACACAGAAGGAAAAGAAAACGAAGAATTATTCACTACTCCCCATCAGCAGGTGATGTTCAGCCATTTCTTGGGAAGCAGGGCTTCAGTACACATAATGGCTGCTCCAGAAGGCAAACACTGAAAAAATGACTGCCCTCCTTCTCCTCCTCCTTTCTCTTAGTTTTTATTGCTGAGCTGATGTCATATGGTATGGAATAACCCTTTGACTGGTTTGGGTCAGCTGTCCCAGCTGTGTCCCCTCCCAGGATCCTGCCCATCCCCAGCCTACTGGTAGTAGCTAAAACACTGGTGTGTTACCAACACCTTTCTAGCTACCAATACAAAGCACAGCACTATGAGGACTGCTATGGGGAGAATTAACTAACTCCATCTCAGCCAGACCCAATACAAATATAGATCAGAACTTTTAAACTATGTATGTGAATTAAAAAAAGTAAGTAAATCACAAATGATTTTGGTTTATATCCTACAGAAACTTCCCAGATTTATGCAATGGTCTTTTCAGATAGCAGATCTCCACTGGAATTTGTCAAAATTCAAAACTGCTCTCCTGAGAGGAGACCTTATCGCTCTCTACAACTACCCGAAAGGGGGTTGTGACGACGAGGGTGTCGGTCTCTTCTCCCAAGTAACTAGCGATAGGACAAGAGGAAATGGCCTCAAGTTGAAGTTGCGCCAGGGGAGGTTTAGATTGGATATTAGGAAAAATTTCTTCACTGAGAGGGTGGTGAGGCATTGGAACAGGCTGCCCAGGGAGGTGGTGGAGTCGCCACCTCTGGAAGTGTTCAAAAAACGTGTGGATGTGGCGCTTCAGGACATGGTTTAGGGGACATGGTGGCGCTGGATTAATGGTTGGACTTGATGATCTTGAAGGTCCTTTCCAACCTTAGTGATTCTGTGATTCTGTGATTCTGTTTCCCAGCAAAAGATTTTCAGACCTCTGAGTCAGTCCTCTGAGGAAAGACTATTTTGTTCTCAGAAAGTCACTTTGCTTCAAGATAATTCAAGGCCCTCTAATGAGTGATCATCCAAAAGAGGAGAGATTCGGTTTTTTATTATGAATTCAGTGTCAAAAAAGAAAAATCTCTCTTTAAGGAGTAAAATTAAAAGTTATGCAATCAAAGAAACACTATTATTATTCTTTAGGACTCAGCAGGTACTTCAATCAACTCGCAAAGAAAGTAGAACAGTTTACTGTTTGCTTCAGGTAACTGTGGACAGGCTTCTATTTACCTTCAAGTACTAAACAGAAACAATGTTCTACTGTGAAGGATCATATGAATAAAAATCAAAGGTTTTATGTAAGTTTGTTGCTTTTTAAAAAATTTATCTATTAATTAATTACAATGGCAATTCTCTTCAAAATCATACAAAGATAACAGTTTCTTCCTTGCTGTACACAGCAAGGTTAGTTTATATCAATATCATTGGAAGAATTAGGATTGAAAAAACAAAAAGAAAGAAAGAAATGAAAACAGGAAATCTCATGGAAATGGTTCTTGCAACTTATAAGATGAGCTACCTCTCTAAGGAAATTCTCATCTCTGCTTGGGTTCATTCCCAGCAAACACATTTCCTCACGAGTATTTTGATGAAATGTCGATGTTGAGATCTGACTTTGTTGCCACAGTCAATGGCATGAATTAGGTCCTGGCCTAGGACAATGGGTTCTCTGTCTAGGCTATAGTATCCAAATACCATGAAATTACAACCAGTAGTAATTGACCTTAAAAAGTATCTATTGATAATAATAAGTAAAAAGAAGGAACAGTCTCTATAGCTAGCAATGTTGAGAGAAGACTAAAATGCAAGACCTCTCTTTAAACTGTTTGTCAGATCCCTAAAGAAAATTGATATTGAGCTGAGTGACTCTGTGCAAAGTGTTAGGAAAAGGGATGTAGCAAGACCACTTTTTATAGATAAAAGGGATGTAAGACAAATGTACAGAAGAAAACAGGGTATTTTAATTATATCCATTAAACTAGTGCCTGTAAGGGCTTTTAGAATTTAATTCCTTTTATTTTAATCTTTTCCACTTCACTTGGAATTTTATTTTATAAGGGTAAAACTCACCCATTTTTTGGGTGCTGAAAGAGTTGTTGGATTGACATAAAGAAAAATGACGTACTGCTTTCTTCTTTGGCCATTTAAAAACACCATGTTGTTACTATGTAGATAAATAAAACCTAAAATGTGTCCACTAGCTGAGTTTTCTCACCAAACACTATCCCAATGTGCCATAAAGAGCTCTGCAGCACCACTGACTAGTCTCCATTATGAGTTGCTATGTTTTTATGAGGCTGTGGAATGGCATCTGCAAGTATAATGTACCAGTGACACGGTAAAAGCACATCTCTAGTGTTCAGCAACTGCAATGACATTACTAACACAACAGGGTGAAATACATTTCTAGAGTAGTATGCTCAAGTTTAGATAGAAACATGTAAATATCTATATGTTAAATAAGTGCATAGTCCGTGGAAATCAAGTTAATGCCAGCAAAGGCATTTGGAAAGTGATTTCCAGCCTCTAAAATAGAAAGATCACTTGTGCTCAGTTCATGAGCTCCTAAGCGCAAGTGTCCAGTGCGGGTTTGGTTGCATTATGTTCAAGACACCTTGTTGGTGGATTTGACTTAGGAGTCACAAGAACCTTCAGCTTTCAAGCTAAAGACAAAACATGTCGGTGCATGCTATTAGTTGTTGAGCTCAACCATTTTCTAAACTCTAGTGAGTATGTTGATTAGGGGACAGAATTTGTTTGTTTCAGATACCCAAAGGAATTTGATCTCCATGTAAAGTTCCAGAAGGCACAGGTGTTCCACAGGTCCAGTATCCTATACTAGCATCATGTAGATATCTTGGGTACATTAGGAAAACCAAATAAATACCTACTTATGCCTCTGAACTCTGCCTTTGATGTCCATGGGTTATGATGGCACCTTAGTTACAATTAAGCACTTTTTAATGAACAATAAGTCCAAATGTTTTAATCTTGAATGGAATACCAGTCCAATTTCAATCTAGTAATCTCAGGCTTGTATTTCCTAGCACTGAAGTCACACCACTGATACATAACATTTAAGTATCTATTACAATTTTGCTGTGTTATCAGCTGGTATATATGGCCTCGTCCTATTTATCTGAATAAGAGGATGTTTCACAGCTAGAAAACTCCAAAGGAGGATATTTATTTTAAACCTGTTACTTCACTATTTCTGTTTTTGTTTCCTGAACAATTTTTAGGGCTTCACGATCCATATCTATCCTTGTCATCTTTTGTGAAAAACGGAGCGTGTCTCACAAGCCAATTGTTGCTCTACATTTCTTTTTTGTTTGTTTGTTTTGTAAGAGTTTTCAGTCTTTCTGGATGGCAAATGCCTCTCTGCCTTCCACATAGAAGTCCCAAAGCTGCTTCCTGAGCTTGACTGCTCTCTCATTTGCTTTTCACTTATACTGTCACTGCTTCACATCTGCCTCCAAAAATAATAAGGTACATACTTTGTTGATGTCTCTCTTTGGACTCTCACTATCTCTTCTTTCAGATAGCTGCTGTTCCATAGTAAATATCCCTTTCCAGTCATTCTAGAAGTAATAATTTATATGATTTATATATTTATGTACCAATAAATATAAATTTCTCCTAGAGATTCTGACACAGATCAGACAATAAAGATATTATCTCAAAAATTGTCTCTGAAAAAAAGTTGGAGACTTATTCTTAGAGACGTTGTTCAAAAGAACCTAACTCAGCCTTTATCAAACTGAGTAAAGGTGGGCAACCAGCCTTTCTATAGTAAGAGCAGAAATAAAGTCAGGAGAATGGAGATGAGTGCTGTGGGAAGGTAGCCATTATCTCACACATTTGCAGTCAAGTCATTTCATTAAAATTTGCTCCTTACTCCTGGTATTCTAATTCAACAGGGAAATACTTTGCACGTTATTAGACTCCTGTTTCTCCTGAGAGACATAGGATATCACAGGGCTTGTCTGTTTAATGCAGTATCAACATTTTCTCTTGGAGAAGATACCATTTTCACTCCCTCAATTGAGCAGCATTTGAAATCAGTTCTGATTAGTGTTCTCCTTATTTCATCCAGGTTCAATTAGTGGAGGGTATTGAAGCTGTGAATTACCTGTCATCCAAATTTTCCTGGTATGTTTACAAAAGCAAATGGACTATGTTATAAGAGTATTGTATATGAAAATTGAGTTATTTATTAATATTTTTTACAACACCCTAGTGCAAACATTAGCTAGGAAATAAACCCTATGGTTATTTCTCCTTGCAGTATATGCTTTGATTTTCATCACATCAACACTACTACCCATTAGAAAAATCCAAAATACTACAAGAATACCAAATATTTTCAATGCCTTTTCAGGGGTATTTCACTGCAGAAAAAAATACTCTGAGCTTATGAAAGAAGAGGAATTTTGTCTAGTGGATTTCTTACCAGACAGTCTGTTTTACTATCTGACTCTGCACATAGTAGCCATGGAAGAAAGGAAATTAAATAATGTTTTCAAAGATGTCTGAAATGCTGTGAATGGATGGCAATTTAAGGCTAGATTTTGCCTACAGGCAAGGAACAGGAGAATAAGGCTACCTTTAAAAATCCCATTTGAGAATAAGGCTACCTTTAAAAATCCCATTTGCCTGGCTCTGCAGAAGGTTCCATTTGAATGCTGTGTAGCCAATGTTTGTGATCAGACAAGGCAGGAAAAAAAGTGATAAATGTGTAGAGTAATTTGGGGAGGAAGCAGCTGAGCGTTTGGGAGAGGGTACATGCTTTGATTTTTCTGTCTATCTTTCTATCTCAATACAGCAAATGATAGAATTATTTTTGATTTCTTGGAGCTATTAGTGGGACATGACTGTCATTCATTTAAGTTACATTAAATGCCTGAAACTGCTCCTTACATATCTGAAACTGACTGCTCTGTTTGTTAACATACTCTATAATCGATATCCCCAATATTCAGTATTAAAATAAAAACCATTAACACAAATTACTACCCACTGCAGTTCTCAGCATCTAGTCATGTACATGTAGAGTATAGAATGTTTCATATTTGTCTCTGTTGCAAAAGACATAAGATACTTCATTATTGACTGTGGATTAAAAAATCACACATTGGTATTTGCCACAATATAGCTGTAACACCACATATGCCCATTTTCATGAATTTTATAATAATTTTTTTGGGGGGCCCATGGCCATAATATTATGCTACTCTTCTCTGCTTCGAGAGGGAATGATAATATATGATAAGCACATTTTTTTTAAGAATTTAGGTACCTAAAGATGCACATTAATACCTACTGATATTTCAGGACCACGCAGAATCTTGTGTCATGGATTCTTGTGGGGAATTGATGCTTATGTTCCTCAAAGTTGTAGTAGGATCCTACCTGCATCTTAAGCACCTAAATGTCATTGAATGTCTGGCCTAAGGTCTCTAAAATTACATTGCATTATTGTCTAATGCTGTGTAGTGGTGTGAATAATCCAGATCCATACAATTTTTTGATGGCACGGATTTATTTTCTTTGCATCTATACATCACTAATAATAATGAAGGTTAAAGACATGCAACAAGATATCTTCAGCAGGAAAAATACATTCTCCTAGAGTATTCTGTACACTAATTACAACTACAGAGTTTTATTAATTGCATATTCAAGATAAATTAATCTTTACTAATGTAGCTTTCTAAATGAAATAACTTGATTACTGTTTATGTGATTTTTTTTTAACTCACATTTTCAATTTAAGGAGGAAAGGTACTGTAACAACCTAGTAGTTAACTAGTAATGTAATAGTAAAATAGTAAACAGTAATGACTGATTTTCAGAAAGTTATTGCTATTGTGAACCATATCCTGTGATTTATATCAGCAATAATGTGGTTTTTTAAGTTGGAAGATGGAGGACAGTTGAGTATCTACAGTGGAAAATCAATTGCTCCCCAGTGGTGAATGAAAATTCCCACCAATCAGAGCACAGAAGTCAGTCTGGAAGATAATAATAATTGGAGTTTCCTATCTCATCCAGTGCCTCTAAGCCTGCAGACGATGTGGAAGTTTGGCTTCTTTTAGTCTTTTTTTTTTTTTATTAGATCTAAAAGAAGATTAAGCCCTAAGCATTAGCTCCAAACAATTCCTGATTTACACTCTCTTGATTCATGTGGTATTTCCACACATAATAAGCTGCTGAAAAATTTTGTCCCAACATTCTACAGGAATACATAGAGCATATTTGATTACTTTGCTACATGTGATTTGAGACTTTACTAGCAACAGACACCAGATTTGCAAATCAGTGTTCTGTACTTTAATGGTAATTCACTATTTTAGTTAAAAGCGGGGAGAAGTAAGATATTAAAAATTGCTTCACAACGAATTTGGCAAGCAATATGTAACTCTCAATGAAGTATTTTCCTAAAGTAGTATTCAAGTTTTATGTACTCTTTAGAATTGCAACAAGCTTAATAAGGTGGTTTTTACATATTTTAGGGTTTTTTTGTAATAAAAAGAACTTGTATTTTTGTGTACTTTTATGCACTTATGTGGTCTCTGTAGCAATTAAGTAAATGCTTAAATATAACAACGGGATATGTTTCATAATACCTTCATTATTTAATGACATTAAATTCACTGACTTGCTTTCTGTATAGAGGTGTACCTTTACCTTCTGAAAAGGTGAAGTCTTGTGTTCCTTACCCATCAGAAAAGCAGACAGGAGGTTCAACTTCTGTTGTGTACATGAATTCTTCTGGTTGCTTAAGTTGATACCTGTACTGCTGCAATGCAACATGGAAATGTTATGTAAGTAACACAGGTACTTGCAGATGACATTAGGGGTTGTCATTATGAATATTATTTTGATATTGTCTGCAGAAACATGAGCTGCAATGTTCATCAAGATTCCTGCAGCACACTGAAGTTAGCCAACTTTTATAAAAAATCTCAAATCTGCTGTGTATTTTACTATAAATTAAAAAAGAGACTTAAAAAAACAGATATTTGAGTGTTCTTTTTTCACTCGAATACTTGTTAGTAAAACTTATTTTTCTATAAAATGAATAAGCATGACACAAAGAATTGAATACAAGTTGTGTGAAACAACAAAAAAGAGCCAAGTTGTTTAAAACTGCAATGAATTGTAAAGGAAAAGCTTTGTAAAAATAGTTACAACTTTCAGTTTTGAAGCAACAAATTATTCTGCAGAGACATCTCCCTTTCCCATGATTTTTAACTAATTTTTAAAATAACTTCTGCTTTTCTGGCATGCAAGTTCCATTCCTCAAAAGGCTACTGCCTTTTGAGGGCAGCTTCTGTGGTTGGTTTTGTTGTTTTGGGTTTCTTTGCTATTATATGTTTCATCATTCAAAGCAAATCACCTTCTGGATTTATTGAAGTTCAAATGCAAACTATAACATTTGGCTGTTCAGCTGTCCCGTTGTGAACTATTCACATGGTCTTGACTGCAAAATCACATCAGGGAGAGGATATTTGAAATGGTTTACTGTTTCTCTTTGGTCTTAAAGACTTACAAGCTTCCTAATAAGTTATTCCATATACAATGTCAGTGGTCGGTAATAGGGGACTATATGCAGCAGCTGTTCTTGTTGCCTGCACTATTAGAATGTTGTTGTATTTTGTGTTTGAGCGAGAACTCATCTTCTTTTCCCAAAATTCTTTGATTTGGAGACATAGCCCCTATTCTAATAGTACTAGAGATATTAGCCAGGGCATAAAAAATGCAGTTATATATAATCTACTCTTGACATGAAGCAACTGATGTCTCTTGGTTTGAACCAAACCGATTATTAGTATGTCCACATATCTACATATAACACTTTCAATTACGCACTTCATTATAAAGCAATAGCATTTCCAGCTGTAGTTTTCATATGCAGTATATATTACTTAGGTTAATAAGATCTTTAATAATCAAAAATTATTGTAAAATGCGATCACTTTTGTGCAGTGTGAGTGCAGAATGTGAAAAGATTATACACGTGGAAAACAGTTTTATCTTAAGGCTGAAGCTGTACAGTTAAATGTGTGTAAAAGAGCTCATGAGTTTTTGCTAGTGTGTAATTACCCTATCTGCTAGTACAGTCATTTAGGTTAACAGAGGTGTCTTTGCTCATCTATTTCTGTGGGTCGAAGCTGCCTGTCACTCCTAGTTGTGTGTCAGCTACTGTCTTTAAGCAAAAACAACATGGCAATTTCAGTGATCTCAAGCCATTCACTCATGAAAGGCAGACAAATTCTTTGAAAACAATAACTACTTGTATGCTTGCCGTCTGTGTCAGTGACTAATTGACATGGATCCTGTATCACACGTGTACAGAATAATGTGTGATTATAAAATGACATCTTAGTATACAATGGTAATAATAATAATGATAAAAATAATGGCATAGACTGCATTTTTTTCCTGAAATCTATGTGAAAACATATGTTTTTCTGTTGAAGCATAGCATTAATTAAAAATTGTTCCCAGTGCCATCTCATGTTGGTTTTGGTTGGGATAGAGTGAAGTTTCTTCACAGTAGCTAGTATGGAGCTATGTTTGGATTTGTGCCGAACACAGTGTTGATAATTCAGGGATATTTTCATTATTGAACTTTGCTCACACAGGGTCAAGGCCTGTTCTGCTTCTCACCCCACCCCACCAGCACATAGGCTGGGGATGCACAAGAAGTTGGGAGGGGACACAGCTGGGACAGCTGACCCCAGCTGACCAAAGGGGTATCCCATTACCATATGATGTCATGCTCAGCATATAAAGCTGGGTGAAGAAGAAGGAAGGGAGGGACATTCGGAGTTACGGTGTTTGTCTTTCCAATAAACCATTACACGTGACGGAGCCCTGTTCTCCTGGAGATGGCTGAACCCCTGCCTGCCCATGGGGAGTGGTGAATGGATTTCTTGGTTTGCTCTGCTTGTATGCGTGGCTTTTGCTTTACCTATTAAACTGTCTTTATCTCAACTCAGGAGTTTTCTCACTTTTACCCTTCCGATTCTCTCCCCCATCGCACCGGGGATGAATGAGCAAGTGGCTGCGTGGTGCTTAGTTGGTGGCTGAGGTTAAACCACGACACATCTACATCCTGGATTCTCTTCCAACTCATTCTAGTCACATTCAGTTGCTGATCCAGAGTGTTTAGGTGTTTAGTATTTCACTGACATTTACTTCTAAATTCTCATTATTGTACTACCTGCAACATACTGTTCTGTTGTGATGTTACTAATTAAACTGCAGGAATGTAAATAGCCTTTTCAAGAATAACTGAGAAAAGAAGTAGTAGAAGAAAAAAAACAACTAGTATCAATATTTTGTATGGGGCTGGATTTTGATAGATGGATTGTGTTTGTATTTTGTAAAGTCATGTGTATTTGATAGAGTTATTGTGTATTCAGTACATGACAGAACACTTCATGGCTAAAACAACCCCAACGTTCTTCAGAAGCAAGAAACAAGAAAGACTGTTTTCAGGGCTAAACTTCTTTTTGGGCTCATATATTTCTAAAATGTAAATCATATTTGTAATGAAACTGAAAATCTTTCTGAGATAACATTTTTTAATATTTAATTTTTCTTTCTTTCAGCTTGGACCAACAGTGCTGCCTTGGACCGATACTTTGAAGAGTAAATCTGTTCTCTATAATCTTAAAAAAGAAACAGTGGAGTTTTTGGTGGAGGTAGGTAGCTATTATTTTAATTTCTTTAGTATTTCCAACATCAATATGGATAAGTCTTTCTGATGGCATGAAAAATGTCCACAACTATTTGGTTTCCTTTCACTACTTTAGTCTAGCAAGAAACTATTGCAAGTTATGATAGTATATAACTTCAGAATGTATGGGTTAATTATAAGTGAAATCGGTCTTTAAGACTCCAAGCCGTTATTGGATCTTTACTCATCTTCAGGTTCTGAAATTCTGAAATCCTGAAATCCATTCTACTGACATTTTTCTACATCCTTTATTTTTTGTAGTTAAAAAGGCTGTTGACACGATATAAGAGTTCAGATGGTAAAACTCATAACAGATTAATTACACATGAAATATTAAACAGGTAAAAAAGTTAAATGTTACACTGTGATTCAGAGAAATAAACAAATCATAACTGTTTATTTTCAAGGCAACCAAGGAGAGGAACCAAATTTTCTTGTAGCATGCCACAAAAAGAATTATGGAAATTTTCCTTAGGGGCATCTTGTACGTCAGGATAATCTTCGGCAACAGGTTCTGCCCAAAAAATACCAGAAGAACAGTACTGCTGGAAAGTAAAAATTCATGACTTTTCCGAGCTATGAAAATCAGGATATAGTCCAAAATGATAGCTGATGTCAGGGTGTGGAGCACGTGCCTTTCCACCTTTGTTTGGGAGCTGCATTAAGCTCAGGTCCTTGCGCTTGTGTCTTGCTGGAGCTGCATATGTGCATATATGTTAAATGCCCCAAGAAAGAGTGGGCATCGTACTAGGAACTGGTTTATGTTCTGCAGATACATCAGTTGCAAAGTTCAGAGTTTCCTGGGTCCCAATTCCAAATTCAATGGCAATGCTACACTTTCTCTAGTTTGTTCGTGTGTCATTTTTGTCCCTTTATTCCTCCATCTTTCATTACCTGCTTCTTACCGAGAGTTCAAAGTAATTAACCCTATCAGCACTCCAGAAAGTTAAGGACATTGAACTGCACACTGAGAATCATATCTATGGTTTGTCTTTGACAGAAGGGATTAATTTATTCTTTCTTTAAAAGAAACTGACAGTGAACCTTTTAACAGCAGCTCATTTCAATATCTTGAACAATTACAGCAGAGGTTGACAGTAAGCTGAATTTCATTCAGCTGCAACCGATTTATTTAAAAGAGCAGACCATATGAATAAACCTATTTTTTCTCATGCTAATAATCTAGCATGTCCCTGCAACGTGTTACATTGTTCAAATTCGTAAGTCCCATTTCACAAAGAAGTTGCATAATCTTTTTACATCTAAGCACAGCTGGAATCTAACTAGAAAAATTTACCTGCTTTTGGAGATCCCAGATATACCTTTTAAAGATTCAGAATAGATGTGTAGAAGTTTAACCTAATCAATCATTTGATCAAAACACATAAATCTAGTTTGTCAGGAAAAAAAAATACATGTAGATAGATAAGTGCTTCAAACTTTTCTCTTTGCTATTAAATAAATTCCATTCAGTGTCTTTTCTAAAATGTAAGCATTAATTAAAAATGAAAAATTTAAAAAGTTACATCATTAAAAGGCGATGGAAAGATAAACTCATGAGAGAAAACATGAAAATATTTTGTATAAAGTTTACTTATGTCATTCCAGGGGAAATCCTGTTGAATATTCAGGGGGAATTGTAAATTTGAAGCTTACAATAAGCTGAAAATCATTATGAGAATGAAGGTAATTATGCCCAATGGTATGAGAAAACATTTTTAAACAAAAGAAATATTGTGTTACATTGGATAACAGTAACATTTGCCAGGAAAAAGTTGACGCAAAATTGGTTTTAAGAACACACAGATTCTCCTATTATTATATCTTTCGAGGTTATATACTCATAAGAAACAATTATCATATCATTACCCTTCTACTATAAAACTAATTTTCTATTATTTCAACACTGATGTGAACATATTTAGTGGATTGAAAGGGATGGAGGAAATCTATGCATAATTTTCTTTAATGGGTTGAGTCTAGGAAGAGTCTACCTTTCATAAAAAATAATGAAGGCTGAAACGAAGGCACACAAAAGACTTCAAGTTTCAGAGTTGACTAACACTGTATGACCATATTGAAGAGATCAGTCATAGTTTAGTTTAAATATTTTCTCATATTTCAACTACTTCAGTATAGGTACATAAAAAAAAATGTTTTATGCTATTTAATACTATTCTGCTTCCCTTTCCCCCCCCAAATGCATTGACCTGTTAACATCAACTCTTAAACTTTTTTTTTAAGAGATTGTATTCAGAAAAAGTTGGTTTGAGGGAAACTTTTTATAACCATCTATTACAGTAAGTACGTCCTGGTTTCAGCTGGAATAGAGTTAGTTTTCTTCATAGAACTTGGTATGAGACTGTGTTTTCGATTTGGGATGAAAAAATGTTGATAACACATGGATATTTTTACTTGTTGCTAAGCAACAACTTTCCATGCTCTCGCCAGCCAGTGAGAAGGCTGGGGGTGCACGGAGAGCTGGGAGGGGACACAGCCAGGGCAGCTGACCCAGGCTGGCCAAAGGGATATTCCATACCATATGACATCATGCTCAGCATATAAACTGGGGGAGTTGGCCAGGGAGGGGCTGTGGCTCAGGAACTAACTGGGCATCATTCAGCAGGTGGTGAGCAATTGTGCTGTGCGACACTTGTTTTGTATATTCTTTCATCATGGTCATGATCAACATGAACATGGTCAACAGCACAGCTCACAGCTGTTTGATGCCTGCCTGGATGAATCCACAGCACCGAGTGACACATGGATGTTCCTTATAGGGCAAATCGGGAGACCTAAGTACTTTAGAGAGAGATTTAAAAAAATATCATGTTAAATAAGAATCAAGACTGACAAGGGTTTCTTATGTCCCACCAAAAGAGAAGGATCTGCATTTCCATGCTTTTCACTAAGAAATGTTCACGTATTTGCAGCAGTAACTGCTTCCAATACTCACATGCAGTTATTAAATCAAAAAATTAGCCCTAGATTTTTCCATGTAAGTGAAAGTGTTGATTACTGAACTAAAAAGTCAGGTTGCCTTTGGCACCTCTTCAATCTTTAGGAATTCCATGATCAGTGGTTAGTTTTGGTAGGGGGGCTCAGTGTATCCAAAACAGTCTTTAGGTGTAGTCCTTTGAGTAAGGCACTCTCCAGAGAGGTAAAAGAACATTGTGATCACTTCAGCAAAGGAATATTGCATCTAACTAGAAATTAGTATAGAAAGAGGAAACACCTTAAAGGAAAATGGAAGGTGTTGCACAAGAGGAACACCTACCTTCCTGACTACATCAAAGGACACAGCATGAAAAGGGTTTTGTGTTGTTCATCTATGTCATGACTAGAGTTGTCCATGTCAGGCTAATAAAATATTGAGTACCTGTGGGACTTCATTGTAAAACAAAATGCAACAAGACAGAACACAAACTTAGGTACCTATCTGATTATACAGTAACTGAATGAGATTATGAAGACACATATTTTAGTCACTGAAGTAAATTTGGAAAACCAGCCCATGACAATTGTCTACCGTTTCATGGAGTATTTTTGAAAGCACAGGGAGCAGAACATCTGTATCTAAGCTCCGTGAGCACCTTACACCACCTTCCTCTGCTCACTGTTGGCCTGGCAGTGAGGTGAGCTCCTCTGCTCAGAAGCAACTTGATGCCAGCTCTTCTCTCTCTCATAGGTCTCATCACTCTTGTGGGTTTGCACAAACCATTACAGAGCCCAACGAATACTTACTATTCAGTTATTTGTTTAAAGTTAAACCAAACAAATAAAATGACACATTATTCCAGTTTAAAAAAATTTAAAAAATTAACATAGATTTATAAGGTTTTCCTTTCCCCTGCCACTCTTCAGAAATGTAATTCAGGAATATTTCAAAAGGTAACTATCAAAACATAATACTGCAAAACCTATCAAAGCAAAATATTGTAAGTTGAATAAGTTATTCAAATTCATCTGGAATTTTTAAAATTGATTATTTTGGAATTTTTAAATAGTCTCCTTTTTTAGATTAATTTAAGTAATTTTGGTTGATTTAAGACTATTGTTCAGTAATAAGCTACTCTCCAGAAACATCTTGCTCAGCTTTCTGCCAGCTGCATCTCTTGAAGTTTCAAGCAGCTCCTTGTTTTCTGTCATTGTGAAGTGAAGAAGGGGGAAATAAAAGGAAGAGAGATGACAGTTTTATCATAATTTCTGATTTATAATTGATCATTATCAAAAATTATCTCTTGCCTGAAAAAACAATGAGGTTAATCAGGTGTCTGCTGAAACCTCTGCTGTTGCTTTACACATGACTTCTTGTTTCACAGGTACCATTGCTGCTGCCCTCACCACCACCTGTACTGAAGAACTGACAGTGGCACCAGAGGCCATGGCAAAAACATCGGTATGAAATGAAGTAACCAGAGGAGAAATTGCAGTGTCAGTGGCAACCGTATACTGGGCTGCATCCAAAGCAACATGGCCAGCAGGTTGAGGGAGGTGATTCTGCCCTTCTACTCCATTCTGATGGGATCCTACCTGGAGTCCTGCGTCCAGCTCTGGAGCCCTCAGCACAGGAAAGACATGGACCTGTTGGAGCGGGTCCAGAGGAGGCCACAAAAATGATGAGAGCTGGAACACCTCTCCTCTGAAGAGTCATATGCTGAGAGAGTTGGGGTTGTTCAGCCTGGAGAAGAGAAGGCTCCGGGGAGACCTTATTGCAGCCTTCCAGTACCTGAAGGAAGCCTACAAGAAAGATGGAGAGGGACTTTTTACACGGGCATGCAGTGATAGGACAAGAGGTAATGTCTTTAAACTGAAGGAGGGTAAATTTAGATTAGATATAAGGAATAAATTCTTCACTGTGAGGGTGGTGAGGCACTGGAACAGGTTGCCCAGAGACGTTGTGGTTGCCCTACCCCTGGAAGTGTTCAAGGCCAGGTTGGATGGGGCTTTGAGCAACCTGGTCTAATGGAAAGTGTCCCTGTCCATGGTGGGGAGGTTGGAATTAGATGATGTTTAAGGTCCCTTTCAACCCAAACCATTCTATGATTCCATGAAGAAGCAACAGTGAAAAGTGTCACTTGTATGCAGCCTATACACTGGAAAATATGGTTAATTCCTAAAAGATTCCTCTGTAAATATATTTCACTTATATTTTCATTAACGTCATTTAGTGATGTTTAAAAAAATAGCAGTTGCAAGTATAAAACCTTTGCTTACTGGAAACATTTGTCGTGAAAATACTGGACTGCACTCTTCATCTAAATGTAGTCTAACTCACATATCTCCTAAATGTTTTCATTCCAAACAGCTGGCGCTATTTAGTCTGACAAATGAAACACTTCAGACAATTTCTCAATTGTTGTAATTAAAAACAGGAAACGGCAAGGTAAACAATGTAATCATGGGATCAATAAAGCATTATTATTTTAATGACGATCTCAAAAGCCCAGATCATAAAGTGGTAGGTTTCCAAGTGTGGGAAATCTTAGCAAGAACAGAGTGGTCTCTGATGGAGCTCTTGAGCGAAGACTGAACAAAAATGAAGTGTCTTGCTGAAATTCAGTTCTTTGTTTCTGAAAATACCAAAATAGTTTTCTGAGGAATTGCCATAAATTAAGATGTTGCAAAAAGGTGGGAGAGGTGGAAGATCAGACAGGAATCATGACTGAAAGGGAAGATAAGGGACGAAACTTGATATTAACATAGGGAGAGAGAGATCCAGTAACAAAAGATATCAAATACCAAAGCATTCTACTTGAGGTGTGCAGAGTTAAAGCTTGTGAGGGGAAATAGAAAGCTGAAGCCACCTTCAGTCATATTATGCTCTCCTTGAAAAACAAGGAGACTACCAGATCAAGAGAAGGTCCCCTAGTGTTAGATGCAACAAATGAATATCTCAGTGGCATGAGTATGGACTGTGACAGAGAGCAAAACAAGCACACAGAATGCACCACAATCCACTTCAGTATCATGGCTGAGGGACTGCTTCCTTTCAGTGCTTTCTCTTTCATGGATCTTTCCGAGCATCCTCTAGAACCCACAGTTTTCTCTCCAGTCACTACCTCTTTGTGCATTTTCCTACACTTTGCCCTTCCTGTCCCTGTGACTTGGACAGGTGAACTGAAAACGTTAGTGACATTCCATGTCAGAACTGGACTATTAAACAGTATGATGAATATTGTGAATATTTATGTATTTGTTAAGATAGGTGTGCACTTGTTTGTCATCCATTAATGTTCCATTGTCTTATTGTGTCAGCTCCTCTATGGTCTTTGGGAATAAATTTCTAAATGTTTAAGTCTTAAATCTCTGATCATTATGAGAGCTACGTATTTGGCAAGCTTTCAGGCTGTGACTTGAAACTGATTGCCAAAGTGTTCACCTCGTGAGGGTCAATAATTTCACCGTGTGTTGGAGAAGTACCTGGGCAAATCAGAGATTTATAAGAACTTGGAAGCATTTTCTTTACTGATACTGATGACCTTTAGTGAACTATATTTTGCAAAAAATACGTAACAGTAAATGCGTTTTGCAGTATGTAATAAATGTTGAATATTTTTCTGAGGGATTATTATTTCACTTTAATTTCTTTAAGAACAGTCAAATGAGGTCAGATTCTTTAAAAAACTATGTTAATAACCCCAGTAGGTCTTTTGTGAGAATTTTAAGCCTTGTGAGGGAAGTGCATCTTCAAAAAAGCAAGCAGAAATACCATTGTAATCAATACATATCTGGAGTTATCTCTCAAGCTCTCAGTTTGTGGGTTTAAAATACAAATATGCTTAATGTTGAAATTAAGAGCAGGAAGATCAAAGGCCTTCCAGTGTCCTTCTGGTTGTGCTAGTGCACAGAGAACAGTTCAGAAGAGAGAACCTAGCAGAAACAGGATTTGCAAAAAACTATGTGGAAAAAAAAATGCTATACTAACTGACTGAAGCTAAAAGATAGGAGTGAAGGTAGACTAGGGCAAGAAATGGTAGAGAATAAGAAGATCATTTAAATAGAAGTACCAGTGCAGAAATTGTAAGGTTGAAAGGGAGAAATAGCGTACATGGGAAGGTCTGAAGCACCAGTCATGAAGAATATACAGAGTAAAGTTGGCTGAGGAGAAGATGTTGATTATCAGAGGGTTGTGCAGATGTTCCAAGAATCATATTCTTTAGGTGAGAGAGAACTTCTTAAGGCACTTACTTTCTGACAAGGCCTTGTAAAATCAACAGGCAAAAGCTCTAATGATGTGTCAGAGCAGGGGTTAATAAACATAAACTCTACGTTAATTGCTCATTCATTGTCTGCATTACTCATACCTGTTTTCATTTCATGATACTGCCAGCTTGGAATCATGCCTCTGAACCAAGAGGTGTCATACACTGGAGGTTCTAATCATTCTAGCTGTGTAAAGTTTGCTCTTATACAATTTCAGTGAAAAAGGATACAGCTCTTGCTGTTCTGACAATATCTTAAATTCTTTCAGCTTCATCATTCACAGAAACTGTTTTCCTGCACTTCCTGTTGGAAGCTTTCATATAAATTTTGCTGAGTCACGTCAAACATCTGCTGCTGTCCTGCTAGATGTGGCAGTGATGCTTTGTCACGGTTTAGCCCCAGCCAGCAACTAAGCACCATGCAACCACTCACTCACTCCCATGAGGTGGGATGGGAAAGGGAATAAGAAGAGTAAAAGTGAGAAAACGCGTGGGCTGAGATAAAGACAGTTTGATAGGTAAAGCAAAAGACGCGCACGCAAGCAGAACAAAACAAGGAATTCATTCACTGCTTCCCATTGACAGGAAGGGGTTCAGCCATCTCCAGGGAAGCAGGGCTCCATCACATGTCATGGTTACTTGGGAAGACAGATGCCATAACTCCGAATATCCCTCCACCCCTTCCTTCTTCTTCGTCCCATCTTTATATACTGAGCATGACGTCATATGGCATGGAATATCCCTTTGACCAGCCTGGGGCAGCTGTCCTGGCTGTGTCCCCTCCCAGCTCCCCGTGCACCCTCAGTCTTCTCACGGGAAGGCCAGCATGAGAAGCCGGACTGCCCTTGACTACTTAGCAACAACCCAAAACATCAGTACATTATCAACATCTTCTCATCCCAAATCTGAAACATAGCCTCACACTAGCTTCTACGAAGAAAATTAACTTTATCCTGCCTGAAACCAGGACATGCTTGTAAGAAACGACCTCTGAAGAATTTTATTTCCTTGAGTGTGTTGTGAGATTTATAAAGCTGTTTAGCAGGTGGGTTATTGAGTGAAAGCTCCATTGCAGCACTACTGACATACTTGAAACAATTTTCTTGCACATTTTTAAGTGACTAGTACCAATATAATGAATTAAATTTCCTAACATAGATCAAATCTTTCTAAGAAAAAATTACAAATTTTTAGCAGTTCAAAAATTACGTATAAATTTCATTCAAATTCTTCCCTCTATTACATGAGGGAATCCATTAACTTTGCCATTGTATTATTAAAGTAGACTAGGCAACGTGTTTGTCAAAAATGTTCTTTAATGAGTAAGAATTTCACAGGTAATTTGGGAAATGCCAAAAAATTGAGCTATAAACCTCCTTCAGAGGATTTTCCTACTAATGCATCATCTGTGGCAGTAAATTGAGATTCCTCCACTTTCTAAACCTGTAATTCATAGCACTCCATGAGTTTCTTTTTAAGTGGTAAGAGCACTCATAAGTATGTATGTTACTGCTTTTGATCATCTATATCATCAGAGTTTTATTATTTTTTGGTATGGGTTTTTTTTCCTGAGGTTTTTCTAACTATCAGTGATCAGATAAATTTAATAATTCTTTCGTATGCTTGCATTTTTAAAGAATTAATTACATAGGCAGACAGGTGCAGCACTGCACAATAGAAACAGGTAAATTTTCCTAAAAGGATAAATATTGACCCTATTTTTGGTATCAAGAAAAATAGTAACACAAATGAAGACAAGAAGAACAGGGCATGTGCAGGACAACCAAGGGATCAGGCCCAGCCAGCATGGGTTCATGAAAGGCAGGTCCTGCTTGACCAACCTGATCTCCTTCTATGACCAGGTGACCCTCCTAGTGGATGAGGGAAAGGCTGTGGGTGTTGTCTACCTGGACGTTAGGAAAGTCTTTGACAGCGTCTCCCACAGCATTCTCCTGGAGTAACTGGTGGCTCATGGCTTAGACAGCTGTACTCTTCACTGGGTAAAGAACTGGCTGGATGGACGAGCCCAGAGAGTTGTGGTGCACGGTGTTAAATCCGGCTGGTGGCCGGTCACAAGTGGTGTTCCCCAGGGCTCGGTTCTGGGGCCAGTCTTGTTCAATATCTTTATTGATGATCTGGATGAGGGGATCGAGTGCTCCCTCAGTAAGTTTGCAGATGACACCAAGTGGGGTGGGAGTGTTGATCTGCTGGAGGGTAGGAGGGCTCTGCAGAGGGATCTGGACAGGCTGGACCGATGGGCAGAGGTCAACTGTATGAGGTTTAATGAGGTCAAGTGCAGGGTCCTACACTTCGGCCACAACAACCCCATGCAACACTCCAGGCTTGGGGAGTAGTGGCTGTAGAGCTGCCCGGAGGAAAGGGACCTGGGGGTGCTGGTTGACAGCCGGCTGAACATGAGCCAGCAGTGTGCCCAGGTGGCCAAGAAAGCCAACAGCATCCTGGCCTGTATCAGCAATAGTGTGGCCAGCAGGAGCAGGGAAGTGATCGTGCCCCTGTACTCGGCACTGGTGAGGCCACACCTTGAATCCTGTGTTCAGTTTTGGGCCCCTCACTACAAGAAGGACGTTGAGGTGCTTGACCATGTCCAAAGAAGGGCAATGAAGCTGGTGAGGGGTCTGGAGCACAAGTCTTATGAGGAGCGGCTGAGGGAACTGGGGTTGTTTAGTCTGGAGAAGAGGAGGCTGAGGGGAGACCTTATCGCTCTCTACAACTACCTGAAAGGGGGTTGGGGCGATGAGGGTCTTGGTCTCTTCTCCCAACTAACTAGTGATAGGACGAGAGGAAATGGCCTCAAGTTGCACCAGGGGAGGTTTAGATTGGATATTAGGAAAAATTTCTTCACCAAGAGGGTGGTCAGGCATTGGAACAGGCTGCCCAGGGAGGTGGTGGAGTCTCCATCTCTGGAAGTTTTCAAAAAACGTGTGGACGTGGCGCTTCAGGACATGGTTTAGGGGACATGGTAGCACTGGATTAATGGTTGGACTTGATGATCTTGAAGGTCCTTTCCAACCTTAGTGATTCTGTGATTCTGTGACCTGATGGGATGCACCCCAGAGTCCTGAGGGAATTGGTTGATGTAGTCGTCAAGCCACTCTCCATCATATTTGAAAATTCCTGGCAGTCAGGTGAAGTCCCTTGAGACTGGAAAAAGGAAAACATTGCACTAATCTCTAAAACGGATAGCAAAGAGAACCCTGGTGTCCTGGTTTCAGCCAGGATAGAGCTGGTTTTCCTCACAGAAGCTAGTGTGAGACTGTGTTTTGGATTTGGGATGAGGAACTGTTGATAATGTGCTGATGTTTTGGGTTGTTGCTGAGCCGTCAAGGACAGTCCAGCTGTGCTGGCCTGCCAGCGAGCAGGCTGGGGGTGCACGGGGAGCTGGGAGGGGACACAGCCGGGACAGCTGACCCAGACTGGCCAAAGAGATATTCCCTACCATACGACGTCATGCCCAGTACATAAACTGGAGTTGGCCGGGGGCGCGGAAATCGCTGCTCGGGGACGGGCTGTCGATCACGGGGTGGTGAGCAATTTCTGTATTGGGCATCACTTGTTCTTATACATTCCTTTGTTGGTATTATCATTATTGTTCCCTTCTTTCTTTCTGTCCTATTAAACCGTGTTTATCTCAACCCACGAGGTTTTTCCTAATTCTCTCCCCCGTCCCACTGTGGGAGGGAGAGTGAGCGAGCGGCTGCGTGGTGCTTAGTTGCCGGCTGGGGCTAAACCACGACAGTCCTTTTTGGCGCCCAACATGGGGCCCGAGGCTTGAGATAATAACGGTTGCAGGTCACAATATCAGTTTGATTTGCATCATGCTCTCGTCTTTGCTGTACATGTTAAGGATCGGTGTTGGTTTCTGCGGGCTGCTGTACTCTGCAATGATTAGTAATGTCTCGCCTGTGAATTTTGTTTTTAGAGCACTGACCTTGAGCTTAATGTGGTATCATCTGAGCTCTGTACTAAAGCCGTTACTGTATTTTGGCTACAGTCTTGTGGAGACGATTAGCAATTATACTTCTGCCTCTGAAAGGTTTTTTATGGAGGAAATGCAGAATGGTACCTTTGATACCCTCTATCATAACATTTCCTCCTTCATCACAATAATTTTTCAGTATTTTGAACACCCTTGGCTGGTTAAAATACCTCTATTGCTACTTCTGGGGAACATGGTTTCAGTTTTGTCTAAGGTTGGCAAGCAATTTAAGAATATCACCCGGAGATCTGCCCCAAGGCTGGATAGTTATGAATGGCAGGGTGTGTGGAACAGCATGGGCAAATGCCTGGGGCGGTGGGCACCTCCGGTGTTTTGGAGCTTCACTCCCGAACAAGTGCAGAATCCTGATAAACTAGCAGAATATCTGGAAGAAGTATGCTGTCAGCCAGGCAGCTCCAAGGAGACACAAATCATTGCCATGTGCTGGGGCCTGGCCCATGCCTACCGAACCCTATTTAACACTATGCAAAGGGGAGAGGGGCTCTCTGGGTCTGATGGCAATGTGGCAGGCACTGTGACTACTCCAACGTCTGTAGCAGGCACTGTCACTACTCCAACCCCCACGGCGGGCACTGCCACTACTCCAACCCCCACGGCGGGCACTGTAGCTACTCAGACTGTTGCAGCTGAACCAGAGGACCAGCCCATCCCGGTATCAGTTGCCCCTGTACAAAAGAAGAAATCTTGGAAGCGGAAGTCAGTTCGTTTAGTAAGGGAGGAGGAAGATCCTGCTAAGAAGGAGCCAGAGGAAGAGAGTGAGGAGGCAGAGTGCTCTGAAGCAGGGCCATCACAAGCACGGAAGAGGGAAGAGAGCGAGTCATCGCTTGAAGAGGAGGAAGAGGAAGAACTCATAAAAGAGACGGTAACTACCCGATCTCTATCCCTGAGTGAATTGCGAGATATGCGAAAGGATTTCAGCCGTCGTCCAGGTGAGCACATTGTCACCTGGCTGCTCCGATGCTGGGATAATGGGGCCAGTAGCCTGGAATTAGAGGGTAGGGAAGCCAAGCAGCTGGGATCCCTTTCTAGGGAAGGGGGCATTGACAAAGCAATTGGAAAAGGTGCACAAGTCCTCAGCCTCTGGAGACGACTCCTGTCGGGTGTGAAGGAAAGGTACCCCTTCAAGGAAGATGTTCTATGTCACCCAGGCAAGTGGACCACCATGGAGAAAGGTATCCAGTACCTGAGGGAGCTAGCGGTGCTGGAAGTGATTTATGGTGACTTGGACAATGGACAATCCTCCAAAGATCCAGATGAAGTCAATTGCACGCAACCTATGTGGCGGAAGTTTGTACGGAGTGCACCATCATCATATGCCAACTCATTAGCAGTAATGGCCTGGAAGGACGGAGAGAGACCAACGGTGGATGAATTGGCTGGCCAACTCCGGCAATACGAAGAAAGTCTCTCTTCCTCCCTACGGGCCTGCGTCTCTGCTATAGAGAAACTGTCCTGAGAGTTCCGGCAATTCAAAGAGGATATGCCCTACTCTCCACCCATACGGACCAGTGTCTCAGCCATTAGGAGTAAGCGCTCTTCTGTTCAAGAGAGAAGATATAGAGGATACACACCACGAGCCACCCTGTGGTTTCAATTGCGTGACTACGGAGAGGACATGAGGAGGTGGGATGGAAAACCTACCTCGACCCTAGAGGCACGAGTACGCGAGCTGCAAGGAAAAACAATTACAAAAGGGGGTTCAGGTTCCTCGAGGAAAATCGTCGCTCCACTTTCCAGTGGGCAGCTTCCCAGAAAGAATAGAAGAGCTGATCTCACCTCTGATCCTCTTGAAGGGACTTCTGATTCCTATTTACAAGAAGTGGGTAACGAGTACTATGAGCAGGATTAGAGGGGCCCTGCCTCCAGCCAGGCGGAGGAGAGGGACAACCGAGTTTATTGGACTGTGTGGATTAGATGGCCTGGCACATCAGACCCACAGGAATATAAGGCTTTAGTGGACACCAGTGCACAATGTACCCTGATGCCATCAAGCCATATAGGGGCAGAACCCATCTGTATTTCTGGAGTGACAGGGGGATCCCAACAGCTGACTGTGCTGGAGGCCGAAGTGAGCCTAACTGGGAGTGAGTGGCAGAAGCACCCCATTGTGACTGGCCCGGAGGCTCCGTGCATCCTGGGCATAGACTACCTCAGCAGAGGGTATTTCAAGGACCCAAAAGGGTACCGGTGGGCTTTTGGTATAGCTGCCTTGGAGACGGAAGAAATTAAACAGCTGTCCACCTTGCCTGGTCTCTCAGAGGACCCTTCTGTGGTGGGGTTGCTCAGGGTCAAAGAACAACAGGTGCCGATCGCTACCACAACAGTGCACCGGCGGCAATATCACACCAACAGAGACTCCCTGATCCCCATCCATGAGCTGATTCGTCGGCTGGAGAGCCAAGGAGTGATCAGCAAGACTCGCTCACCCTTTAACAGCCCCATATGGCCAGTGCGAAAGTCTAATGGAGAGTGGAGACTGACAGTAGACTATCGTGGCCTGAATGAAGTCACGCCGCCACTGAGCGCTGCTGTGCCGGACATGCTAGAACTTCAATATGAACTGGAGTCAAAGGCAGCCAAGTGGTACGCCACCATTGATATTGCTAACGCGTTTTTCTCGATCCCTTTGGCGGCAGAGTGCAGGCCACAGTTTGCTTTCACTTGGAGAGGTGTCCAATACACCTGGAATCGACTTCCCCAGGGGTGGAAACACAGTCCTACCATTTGCCATAGGCTGATACAAACTGCACTGGAACAGGGTGAAGCTCCAGAGCATCTGCAATACATTGATGACATCATCATATGGAGCAACACAGCAGAAGAAGTTTTCGAGAAAGGGAAGAAAATAATTCAAGTCCTTCTGAAAGCTGGTTTTGCTATAAAGCAAAGTAAAGTCAAGGGACCTGCACAAGAGATCCAGTTTTTAGGAATAAAATGGCAAGATGGACGTCGACAGATCCCAACGGATGTGATCAACAAAATAACAGCTATGTCTCCACCAACTAGCAAAAAAGAAACACAAGCATTTCTGGGCATTGTGGGTTTCTGGAGAATGCATATTCCAAATTACAGTCTGATTGTAAGCCCTCTTTATCAAGTGACCCGGAAGAAGAACGATTTTAAATGGGGCCCTGAGCAACGACAAGCCTTCGAACAAATCAAACAGGAGATAGTTCATGCCGTAGCCCTCGGGCCAGTACGGGCAGGACAAGATGTTAAAAATGTGCTCTACACGGCAGCCGGGGAGAATGGCCCTACCTGGAGTCTCTGGCAGAAGGCACCAGGAGAGACTCGAGGTCGACCTCTAGGGTTTTGGAGTCGAGGATATAGGGGATCTGAGTCCCGCTATACTCCAACTGAAAAGGAGATACTGGCAGCATATGAAGGAGTTCGAGCTGCCTCAGAAGTGGTTGGTACTGAAGCACAGCTCCTCCTGGCACCCCGACTGCCGGTGCTGGGCTGGATGTTCAAAGGGAGGGTCCCCTCTACACATTATGTGACTGATGTTACGTGGAGTAAGTGGGTCGCACTTATCAAACAACAGGCTCGAATAGGAAACCCCAATCGCCCAGGAATCTTGGAAGTGATCATGGACTGGCCAGAAGGCAAAGATTTTGGAATATCGCCAGAAGAGGAGGTGGCACATGCTGAAGAGGCTCTACCATATAATAAGCTGCCAGAAACGAAAGGCAATATGCCCTGTTTACTGATGGGTCCTGTCGTATTGTAGGCAAACATCGAAGGTGGAAAGCTGCTGTATGGAGCCCTATACGACGAGTTGCAGAAGTGGCTGAAGGACAAGGTGAATCAAGTCAGTTTGCGGAGGTGAAAGCCATCCAGCTGGCTTTAGATATTGCTGAACGAGAAAAATGGCCAGTACTCTATCTTTATACTGACTCATGGATGGTAGCAAATGCTCTATGGGGGTGGCTGCAGCAATGGAAGCAGAGCAACTGGCAACGCAGAGGCAAGCCCATCTGGGCTGCTGAATTGTGGCAAGATATTGCTGCCCGACTAGAGAATCTCGTCATAAAAGTACGTCACGTAGATGCTCACGTACCCAAGAGTCGGGCCACCGAAGAACATCAAAACAACCATCAGGTGGATCAGGCTGCTAAGATTGAAGTGGCTCAGGTGGATCTGGACTGGCAACATAAGGGTGAATTATTTATAGCTCGGTGGGCCCATGACACCTCAGGCCATCAGGGAAGAGATGCAACATATAGATGGGCTCGGGATCGAGGGGTGGACCTGACCATGGATGCTATTGCACAGGTTATCCATGAATGTGAAACGTGTGCTGCGATCAAACAAGCCAAGCGGTTAAAGCCCCTCTGGTATGAAGGACGATGGTTGAAATATAAATATGGGGAGGCCTGGCAGATTGACTATATCACACTTCCACAAACTCGCCAAGGCAAGCGCTATGTGCTTACCATGGTGGAAGCAACCACCGGATGGCTGGAAACATACCCTGTGCCCCATGCCACCGCCCGGAACACTATCCTGGGCCTTGAAAAGCAAGTCTTATGGCGACATGGCACCCCCGAAAGAATTGAGTCAGACAATGGGACTCATTTCCGAAACAACCTCATAGTCGCCTGGGCCAAAGAGCACGGCATTGAGTGGGTGTATCATATCCCCTATCATTTCCCCTATCGGAAAAATTGAACGATACAACGGACTGTTAAAGACTACCCTGAGAGCAATGGGTGATGGGACATTCAAAAATTGGGATAAACATTTAGCCAAAGCCACCTGGTTAGTCAACACTAGGGGATCTACTAATAGAGCCGGCCCTGCCCAATCAAAACTTCTACGTACTGTAGAAGGGGATAAAGTCCCTGTGGTGCATGTGAGAAACATGCTGGGGAAGACAGTCTGGGTTACTCCTGCATTAGGAAAAGGCAAACCCATTCGTGGGATTGCCTTTGCCCAGGGACCTGGGTGCACTTGGTGGGTAATGCGGAAGGATGGGGAAGTCCGATGTGTACCTCAAGGAGACTTGATTTTGGGTGAAAACAGTCAATGATTTGAATTGTATTATGTTAATTGTTCAGAATGACATTACTACTATGGCTGCTATCTACCATATCAATGGTATTATAGTAAGAATCACCCAGACTGATGAAGAATGAGCTTCACTGAAACCAAGCAACGTGCAGCAGTGATGAAACCAGAACTGGCTTCAGCAGCTTGCGCCCAACAAATCCCTCGAGATCGACATCTTCGACCTGCAGATCATGGACATGGACCGTGCCAGATGACAATCCAACACCACATACCATCTCCCCTGCCCTGAGAGACTGCTATGATGGATGAAGCCCAGAGTCATGGACTGAATGAACTCCATAGACATTTTAAGTGATGGCCCATGGACTAAGAGAGTGATATCTGTGTGTATATATTAAAGGACAGGAAGAGTAATAATGAATAACTGGAATGTATTGAAAAGTATAGGACCTGGGCATGACGTAAATGGTATGGAATAAGGGGTGGATACTGTCCTGGTTTCAGCCAGGATAGAGCTGGTTTTCCTCACAGAAGCTAGTGTGAGACTGTGTTTTGGATTTGGGATGAGGAACTGTTGATAATGTGCTGATGTTTTGGGTTGTTGCTGAGCCGTCAAGGACAGTCCAGCTTCTTGTGCTGGCCTGCCAGCGAGCAGGCTGGGGGTGCACGGGGAGCTGGGAGGGGACACAGCCGGGACAGCTGACCCAGACTGGCCAAAGAGATATTCCCTACCATACGACGTCATGCCCAGTACATAAACTGGAGTTGGCCGGGGGCGCGGAAATCGCTGCTCGGGGACGGGCTGTCGATCACGGGGTGGTGAGCAATTTCTGTATTGGGCATCACTTGTTCTTATACATTCCTTTGTTGGTATTATCATTATTGTTCCCTTCTTTCTTTCTGTCCTATTAAACCGTGTTTATCTCAACCCACGAGGTTTTTCCTAATTCTCTCCCCCGTCCCACTGTGGGAGGGAGAGTGAGTGAGCGGCTGCGTGGTGCTTAGTTGCCGGCTGGGGCTAAACCACGACACCTGGGAACTACTTACCTGTCAGCCTCACCTCTGTGCCTGGGAAGGTCATGGAACAGATCCTCCTGGAAGCTATACTAAGGCACATGGACGACAGGGAGGTGATTTGAGACAGCCAGCAATGGCTTCACCAAGGGAAAGTCCTGCCTCACCAACCTAGTGGACTTCTAGGATGGAGTGACCACATCAGTGGACAAGGGAAGAGCTACTGATGTCATCTATCTGGAACTCTGTAAGGCTCTGACACTGTCCCCCACAACATCCTTTTCTCTAAGTTGGAGAGATATGGATTTGATGGGTGAACTGTTGGGTGGATGAGGAATTGGCTGGATGGTCACATCCAGAGGGTAGCGGTCAATGGCTCAATGTCCAGATGCAGATTGGTGACAAGCAGTGTCCCTCAGGGTTCTGTACTGGGACCGGTACTGTTTAATACCTTCATCAGTGACATAAACACAGGGATCAAGCACACCCTCAGCAACTTTGCAGACGACACCAAGCTGAGTGGTGCAGTTGACATGCCTGAGGGATGGGATGCCATCCAGAGGGACCTGGACAAGCTCAAAGAATGGGCCTATGTGAAACTCATAAGGTTCAACAAGGCCAAGGGCAGGGTCCTGCATCTGGGTCAGGGAAACCTCTGGTACCAGTACAGGCTGGGGGATGAAGGGATTGAGAGCAGCCCTGCCCAGAAGGACTTGGGGGGACTGGTGGGTGAAAAGCTGGACATAAGCCAGCAATAAGGCCAACCATCTCCTGGGCTGCGTCCAAAACAGCGTGGCCAGCAGGTGGAGGGAGGGGATTCTGCCCCTCTGCTCCGCTCGGCTGAGACCTCGCTTGGAGTCCTGTGTCCAGCTCTGGAGCCCTCAGCACAGGAAAGACATGGACCTGTTGGAGCGGATCTAGGGAAGGGCCAAATGCTCAGAGGGCTGGAACAGCTCTGCTGTGAGGACAGGCTGAGAGAGTTGGGGTTGTTCAACCTGGAGAAGGCTCCAGGGAGACTTTCTGCAGACTTCTAGTACTTAAAGGGGGCTTATAAGAAAGACAGGGACAGACTTTTTAGCAGGGCCTGTTGCCACAGGACAAGGCTTAGTGATTTTAAATTAAAAGAGGGCAGATTTTGACTAGATATAAGAAAGAAATTTTTCACCATGAAGGTGGTGAAACCCTGGCCCAGGTTGCCCAGAGACGTGGTAAATGCCCCATCCCTGGCAACATTCCATGCCAGGTTGGATGGGGCTCTGAGCAACCTGCTCTAGTTGCAGATGTCCCTGCTCACTGCAGGGGGGTTGGACTAGATGACCTTAAAGGTCCCTTCTAACCCAAACTATTCTATGATTCTATAACATAGGAAATTCAATTATATTACCAGAACAGACCACTGATCTTCCTAATATGGCAGTTTGTCTCTGACAATATCCTATAGATTATGTTTAAAAAGAACATTTTAAACCCTCTGTAAAGTACCTAATTGAGCAATACCATGTTATAAAGAAAAAACCCTTCTGGGTCTAAGTGTTGGCCAGCTTGAAGTCTTACGCATGAGAATTGACAGACTTCGCTGTAATTTCCTGTATGTTGTATACATCTGTCTTAGAGTCAGACTGAGTTAGGAGTCATCAAAAGTGGAAATGCATTCAAATTTTAGTGACACCTCAAAGACAAATCAGAACTAATTACTATGTTCAATGTCTTCCTGAAACACTTGAGTACACAAAGATCTAACATTTCATATTTTGCTATGTATTTTGCTGGTAGAAAAATTATTTACTCAAAAAAATCAAAGTAATTGTAAACAGTGTATTGAGGCAGTCATGTCACGTGGGCATTTGAATTTTGTGTTTAATTGGAACTAGAAGCAAAAAAGCCTCACTCTTCAAACAACTCTTCTTACATCAGATGGGAACCTGCATTTTAAGCATTGTCCTCTTCCTGTCATGGAATTGTTCCCCACGCTTAATAGTCCAGGTAAGAAAGGACTGAATGCATTAGCTTTGCCAGCGTAGCTAAAGTGCAAGTAGATTACTTTGAGGATGTGACTCAGGACTCAGTGAGGACGGTGTAAAACAATCCCTTTCATATCCAAACTCTTCAGGTTTATCTATCTGATGTTCTCTGTGTGTGTAAATAATGTAGAGAAATTAAAAATGAAACAGTACTGACAATAAGACTATTTTATCATACAAAATAGTGAATTTTCACTTACTGTTTCATACTCACATGCAAAAAAAGAGACTTGTATGTCCTAATATTGTGATCATTATTACATGTGGTGGGGTAGAGGACAAGCAATGCTGCCTTTTGCTTCCTCTTCATATCTTCTAGGTTCATCTTGAGTGGTATTGCTTTTTGTGCCTTTACACGCTCTTGACAAAGAAGGCACATAACCGTGCTGAGCTGTGTTACATTGAAGTTGCCCTACATCTGTGCTGTGAACTTAGCTCTTGTGTGGCCTTGTTGTCATCAGCACTCTGCTCAATTTCTTCTTGTCATCCATGGATGACTGCTCTCAATCCCTTTCAATGGCTGCACATACACCACTTGTTTAAACCCAGATGTGACATTTCTTCTGGTGTTTTTATACACACATACACTCTGAATAGTACTCTGCACAAACTTGTGTATTGACTATACTGTATATTTTCTTTACAAATCTCTACATAAAAGCTTCAGCTTGGAGAATAGAAGATGAGGAACAAAAAGAAACCACATTTTAGCAGTTCAGTAGCTGTCCCTACATTATTTATGCTTAGTGTTGAGGCCAGAGGTTAATGGGAATAAGTTAATCAATGCCTTTTACAGATTCTAGAAGAACCATTCTGGTGAAGTATCACTTTTAGTTTTGCATTGCAACTGCCAGACTAAAACGCATGGACTGCAACTTTCTTCTTTATTACAGTATGTTTCATCTTTGGCACTAAGAAAGTGAAAAGACTTTTTAAAACAAAAAAATTTGCAAAGTTGGCCTTCTCAAACAGAGTACAAGAGGATGTCAGGTCAAAATGCCAAGGGAAGGGGAATAAGTTAATGACTAGGGATCTATTTCTAAGGCATTAGATGACTTAATACAGACTATAACTTTGATTATTAAAAAGTGTAAATATATCTAATACAAGAGCACATAATATGTTACACAATCTCTGGGTGTTTTTAATAAGATTTGTTACTCATAATAAAACTAGAACCAGCCTTACTGTCATCAGGATGCTGGTAATTCAAGTTAACACCATACCTTTTTCTCTGGGGAATCCCTTCGCTGTCAGAAGTTACTTGGACCCTAAGCAGAACACAGATGTTTTCTTGTTTTATTCTATGTATCTGAACTTAATAAATTCAAGTAGGAGGAAATCCTCCAGTTGATACTTAGAATTTTTTTTTCCTTTAGATTTTATGAGCAGCAGATCACATTCTGTTTTGATGTCTATTGCACAGCCACCTCTGACGTAAACAGAGCACAGATTTTAGGCCACAGAAATTTAAAAAATGTAAACTGAAATATAAGCAATGGAAAATAATATGTTAAAAACAATAATTGTGGAGGTCTCTATTTGCCTGTGGACTTCTGAAACTCTCAATTTTAATGGAAAACTTACCATATTTTGTAGTATTTATAGTGAACTCACCGAAGAATCCTGACATCCACTTTGAAATTTAAATGCATGTTTTCACAAAAAGTTTTAACTGAAAACACTCCTTTGAGAATGCCAGATATCTCTAATGGGAATGCAATCATCTTAAAGAATACACATTACAATACCTTAGACTTGATTTTTAGTTGTTAAAATGTTTGAATTACATGAAAGAAAAACCAAGATTATGAAGTATCATTCCAAAGCTCTTGTAGACATCTCCATGAAAATGAAGAATTTTTCCTAATATCTGAAAGCAATTTCTCAACAGTGTATATCACATCAGATGCTATCATCTACTTAAAATAGAGCTGTATCTGAAATGTCTTTTTTGGATGATAATGTCTTGTAATGCAAAATTTTACACACTTCATGAATTTCATACTGCATATAACCCAAGAAAGAAATAAGGATTGCATGCATTTGTTGGAGATCTCAATAGTTTTGAACAATTTTGACCAGTGAACTAGTACTACAGTTTTGGATTGACAGATGTTTAGCCTCTGAAATACTATCAGACAAACTCTGAAAAGACTTAAAAATTGTGTAATTTTTTCACTTCCGCAAATTTAAACTTCCTTCTCTTCTAATATTAAGGAGAACCCTGAATCTGCTCCAAGTTAAAGGATTAGTGGTTCACATAAGAAACTTCTCATTTTAGGTGTTGTACAGTACAGAAAATTGCTGGCGTTTCTCTAACATCTTACTTCTCTTTGTAGGAAATAACAATAAGTGAAATACAGGCAATAGTACAAAAATTACTAACGTTATTATTAGTATTTAAAAAAAAAGTTGTTAAAATGAGCTTACTTATGCAAATAAGGCTTAATTACTGCCAGTAAAAGATCCAAGTTCTAGTATATGGTATCTTGGAGTACTGTCAGGATGTGTAATTCCAAATATTTCAGCTCTCTAGCAACCAACATTAAATCCCTAGCATCTCTTTCAAAACCCACTACCTGCAATTAAGCCGAGTTTCAGGAACTAGAGGCACTATATCTGGTGTTTGCAGTAGGTTAAACAGTCTGTCTGATAAATAGGGAACTCAGTTTTGCTTTAACAAAGGAAGCCTTACCTGTGGGTTATGTCATGATACCATATTATTAAGGGACAGATGAGTTAGTTGAGTGTAGGAAAACAATGACCCAGAACAGAAGCTGAAACACAGCAAAGCTATTTCTTTCTATTTATGAAAAATGCAATTAATCCTTTGCCATAGTTTATGTAGAAAACTCTTCTTTTTGGGAGGCAATTTTTCTTTAGAAATTAAGTTGGCAGAATTCTCGGTTCCTGCAGATTACATCATACACTGTGATTATTGAAATACTTAGAGTCATGAGAGAAAAAATGCTCTTCTCATGAGATTTTTGCCTTGTCAATTACATTTCAAGAAGTTCAGGGAAACTTAAAAAATAATTAAACAAAATTTACATCATGAGCTGTTTTGCAAATTGAAGGAAGTTAAGATTCGTTGCAACAACATTCTGCAAATACTAGATTCTACATTCTTATGAATGTAATATGCTATAAAAATCAAGGTGGGGAAATTAAATTGCTTTCCAAAAGCTAATGGGAACTCAGTGCTTTATATAATGAAGGCAAGGAAGACTTTAGGAATTTATTTTTCCTAAATACATTGACTGTTACTGCAGACATCTCTGAATAGTTGAATTAGAAGGGTTTATTACTACTTTTTATTTAATAGATTAAAAATCACCATTAGTCTGAGATGAAAGCAGAGACAAAAGCAGGTGACAGGGTAACCAGAACATACCATAACTTCTTATTGGCACATGGAAAACAGGAAGGTGATTCATGACAGCCATCACGGCTTCACCAAGGGCAAGTCCTGCCTGATCAACCCAGTGGCTTTCTATGATGGAGTGACCACATCAGTGGACAAGGGAAGAGCTACCAATGTCATCTATCTGGAATTCTGTAAGGCCTTTGACACGGTTCTGCCCACCATTCTTTTCTCTAAATTGGAGAGATATAGGTTTGATGGGTGGACTGCTGGGTGGATGAGGAATTGGTTGGATGGTCACATCCAGAGGGTAGTGGTCAATGTTTCAATGTCCAGATGGAGATTGGTGACAAATGGTGTCTCTCAAGGGTCCGTATTATGACCAGTAATATTTAGTATCGTCATCAATGACATAGTGGGATCAAGTGCACCCTCAGCAAGTTTGCAGATGACACCAAGCTGAGTGGTGTGGTTGACACACCTGAGGGATGGGATGCCATCCAGAGGGACATGGACAAGCTCAAAGAATGGGCCCATGTGAACCTCATGAGGTTCAACAAGGCCAAGTGCAGGTCAGGGCAACCCCCGCTATCAGTACAGGTTGGGGGATGAAGGGATTGAGAGCATCCCCACCAAGAAGGACTTGGGGGTCCTGGTGGATGAAAAGCTGGACAGGAGTCAGCAATGTGCACTTACAGCCCAGAAGGCCAACCGTCTCATGGGTTCCATCCAAAGCAGCATGGCCAGCAAGTCAAGGGAGGGGATTCTGCCCCTCTGCTCCACTCTGGGAAGACCCTCCACCTGCAGTGCTGCATCCTGCTTTGGAGCCCTCAACACAGGAAAGACATGAGCCTGTTGGAGTGGGTCCAGAGGAGGGCTACCAAAATGATGAGTAGGATGGAACACCTCTCCTGTGAGGACAGGCTGAGAGAGTTGGGGTTGTTCTGCCTGGAGAAGAGACGGTTCTGGGGAGACCTTATTGCAGCCTCCAGTACTTAAAGGAGGGGCTTATAAGAAAGATGGGGACAGACTTTTTAGCAGGGCCTGCAGTGATAGGACAAGGGGTAATGGTTTTAAACTAAAAGGGGTTAGATTTAGACTTGATGTAAGGAAGATGTTTTTCCCAATAAGGGTGCTGAAACCCTGTCACAGATCACCCAGAGAGGTGATGCTACCAACCTCTCCCTGGAAATGTTCCAGGTCAGGTTGGACAGGGCTCTGAGCAACCTGATCTAGTTGAATATGTCCCTTCTTATTGCTGGGGGTTGGACTAGATGACCTTTAAAGGTCCCTTCCGATCCAAACTATTCTACTCTGATTCTTATCAGCAAAAGCTCAATGCAAACAAAATATATCCTTGAAATCCTTCACCTAGGACATCTGACAAATACTTTACAAGAGACAACATATGGATAAAAAAGTCAGGCTTTGTTTGTTCACTGCCTTGTACCATCTATTCTAAATTGACTGAGGCATTCCCACAGGGGAGGTGTTCTGATGTTCTGAAGAGATTGGTCATCTACTCTTACCCAGTCCCAGCAACACTGCAGGGGAACAGGAGGTAAGAATTCTGTTCTAGTGTTAGTGTTCTTACTAGTGTCAATGCCTGAAATGTCTGAAGAATAAGGATAACTTTACCTATACATTCTTTCCAGTCACCAGTAAATTCTCAGAAATGTTTTGATACAGAGGTAAGGAGAATAAAAAGAAAAATTTCTGATGAGTTCAGTACAAAAAAGTAGACAATCTTCAAAGGTTCTTCTCATCTGTTTAAAATGCTGGCATGACCAAGGCTTTAATTTATAAATAAATTTATTTGAAAGAATACTGTGAATGGCTTGTATCCATCTCAGACCATAAAATTTTTCTTAGGCTGTAATGAACAGGGTGATCCTTTTTAAACTTTTTAATGCAGGCTAACAAGCTATCTGATACTATTGTTTGCTGAAGTATTTTGTTTCCAGACAACTTGATTTTAACTGAATATCTAATTAACAGAGGAATAATGAACACAATTCATTCAAATAATCAAATAATATCTGTCAATTCATTGTAGAAACATTAATATAAGAGATGGTAGGAGGACAGAGTCTTTTAGTTTATGGGCTCTGAATAACCTTTGGTAGCTACTAAGAGTTAGACAGCATTCTTGTTAGGGAACTGTTTTTCCTTAACCTGCCTTCTTTCCTGATTTTTAGTGAAAAAATGAAGGATGGTTGACTAGGATGTGTCTTGTCTACAGTAAGTGTCCAACTATAATCACCTTACCGAAATTGGGTGGGTATGCTCCATTCTGAGGTCTGTCAGGATGTTATCCTTTCTTATAAATCACAGGGAATAAAAGAGTGTTCTAATTTAACATTTACACTCCATACATTTAATGTGGGTTTTTTACATTAATTAGAGGGAGAGTACTGAGATAAGAACTGAATTCACTGTGGATTGAGTTTGCCTACAGTGAACTCAGTGAGCACAGTCATAGTTGAGATCAAAAGACAACCAAAAGGTGAATTTTTTAAAAGGGCTATATAAACTAAAACCTCAGATTTAAAACCAAAGAATATTCTGTTCCTCAATTAGTTTAGATCAAATCTTTCCAACTGTCATATGCAGTTAATAACATCTTACAATTTGCTTCAAAAGAGAGTGTAGTGGTTCTATTTTTCAAAGTTTTAATGAAAAAAGAGGAGGACTCTAAAGTTGGCCAGAGAGTGTTATCCCTTTTTGATCTAGACTTGCTTCACAAGGTTACCGAGCCTTATCTTATCTCCTGGGTATGAATAACTGTATTGCTTTTCTCAGTCCATTTCATAGGTACCATCTGATCCATTGCTTCTTAATAGTATGTTTTTCTTCCAGATTTGATGACTGCAGTCTTCTGTCCAGTTTTTGTGGCAGATGCAGATACATCTTATTTCATGTACTTTTATTGTTCATTGTTCACAAGCAGAACAGTGACAGTTTATGAGAGGCTATTCCCTTTTGTATCCATATGTTTACCATAAACTGATTTAGAGCTCCACAGTCCTTATGCGACTTTCTAGAACAGTATATTTACTTCGTTTTTATAAGTTTAATATATCTCTGGTTTTCACATGAGCAGTGATATATACAGGTAGTCAGCAATCTAATCTTTCTATTGAGTGAATTTTTTTTGTAAAATATTTTAGATAGAATGAAGATTGTTGCTAAATAATGGTCCAGACCTGACTCCTTAGCTAATAGAGCACCATTTTTATAATCTGGGTATTATTTCCGTACAACAAAGTTGGATTGTAGATAACCTGGACTGAAAGAAATTAGTATAAAATAATGGTCTTGAAATCCAATTAACCTTGTGGTCGTTATAATGGAGTTTCTTATTTATCATGGTCATAGTTGATATACCAGCATTTTGTATGAGACTATAGATGTTTGGCTGCTATAGCCTCAATAAATGTTCTTTCTGGAGAGTGAAGTTAGCATCTCTGTCCATGAGACACAAATAAATCAGTATCAACTTTGGACCATGTTTCACAGTTTTCTTGAAAATGTCATATGGGCAAATCACACACCAGCCTTTGCTGTATATTTTCTCTGTCTTTTCAGAATATTCTGTCCCATTATCTTCTTCACAGCATTTGGCTCATGCAGTTAACCAATTAAGACAAAAATGTTCTAAGTGGCATTACATCTTAAAACTAGTTCAAATATAGTTACCTTGGCATTTATGGAAGAATCCTATTCTTCAAGGTTTTAATTTTTAATACCACCCATATTAAACAAGAATTTTGATAGTATAATCCCCATAGGATGAGTCTCAGGCAAGAAGTTCTCTTGGGTTCAGTACGATTACTCACAAATATAATTCAATACTTTGGGAAGAAGTATTGTTCATGGGGAGTTTGGTGCTCCAGCAAAACCTCCAGTGTTGTATGTAGCTCCAACACAGGTTGTAATATAGCACAGCAAAAGGAAACCAAGTCTTGCCACAGTGTATTCATTAGAAAAATGAATTTGTTCACTGCTTGGTAAAATATTTGTGGTTTTTTGTTTATTTGTTTGTTTGTTTGTTTCCAAAAGAAAAGATAGAGTAAAGACAGCAAATACTAGAGCATCATCATAAAAGGAAACATAACATCAACTCAATCTAATAAGTAGAGGTGAAATGAGAAAACAATCCTGAGTGAATTTCAGCTGTTTCACTAGCTTCCAAAGTGTTAGCTAAGGAGATCTAATTAAGATAGTATCAGTTACTATGATCAAAATGTTGCTGAGACATATTTTGAAGTCAAACACAACTTAGTTTAGAGATTTATCCAGAATGAGAATAGAAGAAATAGCAATTTTTCATCATTATTGTCCAACTAGGATCCCATATATATCAGATCACTCTACAGTCACACAGGGAAATGCAACACGTTTGTAACTGCGACTCTGTGACCTTTGTCACATTATTCCTTTTGGAGGTTTACTATATTAAGTGTTTCTACCATAACTGCCAACAGAATATTTTTACTTGTTTCTCGGAAATCTAACAATAGTTTAACAGAAAGAAAAGGCAGAAAGCTCCTGAAATGCAATTTCCCTGAAAAGCAGGTATTGTGTACTGAGCAAAACGATCTGTGTTTTATTCATTCTGTTGTCCTGCCATCAAGAAAGTAATTCACCATCTCCCCTGTTTCTCCAGATCTTCAACTTTTCCTGAAGATAAGAAAGGACAAAGAGCCTTCCACAAATGTAGGTAGCAGACAAGACGTACCACTTTGGGCATTATTTTTAAATCACTGTATCCCTACAGCATCATAATTTCTTTATTTCCTTAATTTTGCATGCAGTTTGTTCTGCACCTCTGCCTCAAAGTGAGAGCAGCTGAGGTAGATTTAAGTCACATATTCCCAGACATGGGCAGCCTGCCAGCCTGCTGTATGGGTATTTATTTCCCTTATTAACAACAAAGCAGGAACTGCACCTTTGCTAGGTGTTTGGCTAGGATGTGCTCATGAACCATAACAGAGATTACAAATTTGAAGTGTTAAATGTAGTTTTAGCTTAATGTTTTCAGAGTTTTATTACACCTCTGCTTTTCTTTTTTTTTTTCCATGAAAAGAAAAAAAACCAAACAACTAAAATCTGTGTTTAATTTCCCAGGCTAGTGCACCATATATTTGATCTGACATATTCAGTTGTACCAGTAATATTGTGTTGTGCTATATCAATAGAATAATGAAACATGACTGAAGTAACCAGACACAGCAATGAAGTAGGCCACAAAATGTAACAAATTGGAGTTTTCTGAAAAAAAAAAAAGGAAAAAAAAGCTCTATATTTTTGTAATTACAATAGTTTCTTACCTGAACATCAGTTAAAATAAATAAACTAAAATTATCTCTTCACTTTAAAAATATGTTATAACCTGGAGTCATGCGACCTGAACTTGCAATTGCTATGATTATGTTACTTCATGTTGAAAGCATGTCTTAATTTGACACTTTACACTTCAGAATCGTATTGTGCTTTACAAATACTAAACAATAAGATACTGCTCTGAATAACTGTATACAGATATGTGCATGTATATATGTATGCATGTATACACACACAAATGCACATACTCACAAAGAAGACAATATATGGAGGGCTAAAATGTATCGCTAAGGCCAAGCCTACACTGTCTGCCATGACTAGCACGGTTAATTCAGTAGAAGTTTCTAGTGAAATGTCAGCCCTACTAATGAAGTGCATTTTCATCCATGTAGCTGATTCTGACTCCAAGGAGCCATTTTATTTTACCAGCAAACAGCATAATTTTGCAATGAGTGTTCTTTGATACACTGCAGTAATTTTCCATATGAGGAAGTGTTCCTAAGTCTAATTAGAAGTTCTAAGCTCCAAGTCATGGCTTGTCAACAAAATGACACATAAAGATGGAAATGTAGGTAAACACCATGGTTTAACAAGTCTTAACTGTATAAATCATATCTGTAACATTAAAAAAAAAAGAACTCTGCCCTCAAACTGAGATCCCCACAATCCCTGTGACAGCGTTAGCCAATATTTATTAGCTCAGACTTGGCATTCTTCTGCCTTTTCTTCAGCATAAAGTAAAGGCACAGGATGCTTATTTATGCTTAAAATGCAAATTACAATATGAACTACTGTCTTTCCACATCCCATCTGTAATATTTTTTATGAAAGGATAACTGATTCTTTGATAAAAGGATCAAATAAAAATTTGATAAAACACAATTATATGTAAAATTATATTTTATTTATTATTATATAGTAAAATTATATATGACTCAATTATATATAAAATATACTCAATTAAAATATACTAACCCAGAGAGTGACTGGTTCTGAATCTTTGCACCCTGTCACAAAAAAACATACAAAATACTTAACTGTCTCCAAAAACTAGTGGTAGAGAGTAGGGAGGAATTTCCTATCTGATGAAGGATGGTGAATAGTACTGAGAAAACCAGTATTTGACATAGCAGGAGCAAATTAAGGACCAGATGAAGAATTTTCCTGCATGTATTCAATGGCAGAATTGATATAAAATAATAGATTTTATAGGCTCTGTCTTTATATTCGTCTTGAAGCAGCACCACAGCCTGGTCCATATGTCCTGATCACATATGTGGGATACAGTAACATTCAGGTTTGGAAAAAAAAATGGATCTCAGTTCTTCTCAAGGGCTGATACTGAGACTCATGTTGTTTAATGTCTTTGCTGCTGGCCTGAACAATGAGATGAAGTGCACCTTCAGGAAGTATGCAGATGGTATCAAACTGGGGGAAGCTGTCAGAAACTTTATGAAGTTGAACAAAGCTGAATGCGACATCCTACACAGACTGGGGACATGCTGGCTAGCAAACAGCTTAGCAGAAAAGGATTTAGGTGTCCCAGTGGACAAGCCGAACATCACTCAGCAGCGTGTCCTTGCAGAAATGAAGAATATCTGCATGTTGGGCTATATGAGGAAGAGTGTAGCCAGAAGGCCAAAATGATTCTTCTCTGTTTGGCTCTAAGGATGAAGCATCCGAAGTATTGTGCCCAGTGTGGGGCTCCCCAGTATTCAAAAAAATTTGACATAGAGGAAGTAGTCAGTGCAAGACCACCAAGGTGTTTAGGGGGCTGGAGCACGAGGTGTGCAAGGAAAGGCTAAGGGAACAGCACTTGCCGGTGTGGAAAAGAGAAGATGAAAGGAGGCTGTTTTCAACTACCCAGTAGGAGAGTATAGAGAAGATAGAGCCAGATTCTTCTTGGAGGTGCACAGTGAAGGTATTAGGGGCTACAGACATGATCTGCAACAAAGGAAATTCTTAATGGATGTTAAGAAAAAATAGTTCACTATGTGAGTGGTCAAAAACTGCAACAAATTGCCCAGAGATGTTGGTGACATTCAATGCTTCACTGCGATCTAAAGTTGAAACTAAATATAGCTCGGAGGTTGGCCGTTTTCTGAGTTTTTGCTTTCCCTTAGCTGTCCTGTTCCAAATAAAATCTTGATTTTTAAACACAAACCTTTTTTTGCTATTGCAGGGACTTAAAACATTGAACTCATGATGAAGTTCTCTTTGTACCTTTAATGTTTTGCACAATGGGAATTAATGAATTAAGCAAACCTTTCTAGCCGTCTTTCGATGTTGATCTCTCTTTGTGGATATTTTACTGTCAGTTGCAACTCTCTGAGCCCTGGCTACAATTATCAACTAAAATGAGCAGGAAACAATAGTGCAGAATTTTGTTCTGGAAACACTTTTCTTTTATCTTCTTTTTTATATTTTCATCTCAGGGTAAAAGAATGAAGAGAGATACAGTATCACTGTCTCATTCCCATTTTGAAGAGTAATTTTCCAGGGGTCCTTTACTTTTACGTTAGAACACCTTCATACCCGACAGGATCAAAAACCAATTGCATTGAAGAAACCATTTCCATGTCATTTCTCTAATCTCTGATTTGTTTATATGTCAGTAAAAAATTCTATGGAACTGAAAAATCCAGAAGCAAATTTTATTCCCTAGTATAGATTTTATCTGATGTAAAAAATGTTAATAGCTCCATTTCTCTAACTGAATTTAACTGATAAATATTTTTTTCTCCTTTTTTTTTATTTGTCATCAGGATAGGATAGAAGATTGTTTAATGCACTGAACTCAGAGCAAGTCACACCCAAAAGTAGAGTCAAACATCAATAGCTTGTTTATTAGATATTAATTTGAATTTGGAGATTTTTTACATATATTCTGTTTTCAAAAGACAACCATTTGCTTATTGAAGCTTGAAAAATAAATCTTAAATCCAGAATCTTGAATGTTATGACATGGTTATTGGGTTGTTTTTTGTTTTTTATTTGGCTGGAGGGTGTAATTATTTTTTTCCTTGGGTAATTCTTTAGGGTTTTTTTTAGTTCAGTTTTGTTTTTTTGTTTGTTTCTCCTCAGGAATCGTAATATCTTACACCTGCTCAAATTTTCCATATGTATTGTATGTAGAAAATTGCTTCCTTTAAACCCTACCATTTCCAAAGTTTCATGCAGCACACAGGGATGGTACAGGCACATACCAAGAGTTTATGCTTAAGAAGATGGTAAAGAACAGACCACTATGCCATGTTTCAAGGAAGAGGAGCGTATGCTGTGGACTTAAGTGGCATGTCATGACCCAAGTGAAAGCAAAGTGTAGTGGCCTTTAACATGCTATGACCTGAATACTGTTGGTCATAAGCTATTGTTATGAACCGAGATCGGCCAGCTGTGAGTTCCTCTTTAATCACGGTGTTCTGGATGCCCTATGATCTGTTCATGTGGTTTCATAGACCATCAGCAATCCATGGATTGACCACAGTCTGGGAATCAATGTCGTATTTTCAGTTTCTCCTGCTAGGACTTTCTATCTTGCTTGGCAAAACTGTCAGTTTCTGCAACTGGAAAAAAGCAGCAGGTTGCTAATTTCTCTTCCTGTGTATTAATCAAAAATGTGGAAGAGTATCGTTTACTTTCATAGTTTACCCAACTTTTGATGGCCTTTTCAAACTTTAAGCAGGGCTATAAAAGTTCCTTCCTGCTGTAAAATTCCCACATGGATCATTACTTTCTGCCTACCCAAATTTCCAATTCACTTGCAAATGTATGAGTCACTGTTGAGTTAAATATGTATTTTATTTTAGCTAAATCTGTATTTTATTTTGAGTCCTGGTATTCCACCAAAATGATATCAGCAGAACTGCTTCCTTCATTTTCTGCCTTAAGTTTTCTGTGCACTGCTGTGAGTAATGTATAGTATGGTGCAGTATGGAACATAGCTTGTACTCTGTTGACTGCTTGTGTTTCACTCCAGAGATGTAAGCCTGTGATCAGTGAAAACAAGTTCTGTAACATGAAAACATCTAAAAATAGCTAACTGTTTTAGAGGGACAGGAACATATAATTTAAATTAGATATACCTCAAAAAGGATAAGAGTACAGTGTGCAGAATGTTATAAAAGGAGTTTGAATGGAGGTTTTGTCATTGAACTTTAATTATAAATTTCTCTGGTGACTCATATGAAAGTGCTTATGAACAAATTATTTGAGTATCATGTGTTATGATTCAGTCACAGGTTGAGCAGATGCAAACTCTATTGATTCTTTGTAACTAGGTTCTTCATCTTTATAAATACTGGGAGTTCCAAAATACACTTTTTTAAAAAATGTTAAAACTATTTTATTTTGTTGCAGTTCTTAGCAACAGAAAACTAAAAAATGTTGCTTGATTGCTATAAATCCAATCCTGGACTCCTTATATGACTTAGAATATTTGAAAAGAAAAACTACAAAGTGATAAGCAAAACAATATTTTATTTTTAAGTTAGAAACTGATTCTGATCTTTATAGATATTTTTAAATTTTTTTTCATCTTTCATGATGGACACTTAACTGCATCAAAAACAAACAAATGAACCCAAAGAAAGACAATATCTATTTTAAAAAGGGTTTGGGCTGCATACAGAGCAGTGGATCCAGCATTTCATTCTCTTGATGTGTCACAGACACTAATGCAGTCATCTATAATGTATGATACATCAAATATGATGTTCCAGAAATGAAGTATGGAGTTATTGGCACTGTGTAGCAGCAGGAGGTGTATATCATCCAGTGAGCTCACTTGGAGACTCTGATTGTATGATGTGAGAGCCCAGTTACCTCACCTACCAAACCATTAATGATTGATAGACCATGAGTTAGGAAACTCTGACTCATGTGTCCATGCTTATCACTCTTATGGGTACTGCCAATTACTGTGAAGCTTTTGAGTTGCAGTAGGTCAAGTGCACATGTGAAAGAGAGCAAGAGAACATGAAAGCACACTGCAGTTCACCTCCACAGAGGTAGAGATGTGACAGACAACTTGGGTGTACTCCTGATATGATCATCATAGCTAGCCATTATTTAGTTTGCTTCCTGTGATATTATTTCCTACCTAATCAATCAGTTTCTGTGAGGACGCGTAACATAATACCTGGTTGTGACACCATGAATGGAAATTTGGTACATTGTCTTTGAAATTATCATCAACTAGTGTTAATGTACAGCCTGCATTTAGTCTTTTAGTATTTAATAATAAGATGTTCTGTGAGGGCGATATATTATTTGTTTTGAGGTTATTTTTTTAGATCATTTTGTCTTGTCTTCTAGAGAAGACTAGAGACTTTTTTTTTTCAAACAATCATACCTATACATACACTTTAAGCTAAGTCAACAGGTATTACTAGACCAAAGCTAAATTTTATGTCCTTTGAATGATTATCCTGTTTAAAATATCCTTCATGTTAAATAGCAAGACTAAACATACCTTTTTTTTCTTTAAATAAAACAAGATTTCAGTAATTTGGTGTCTAAAGAGTTCATTATGTCTGCTTTTGGTTTTGGCTTTTCTTTTCCTTTCTAGATGATAACAGATAAGCAACCAGGTTTTCTGTATATATTTTTGTCCTGTAGAGGTTTATGAAAAGAGAAGAGGGTACATTACTTTTTTACTTAAGGACTTGACTGGGAAGGATGGAATCTATGGTTTTGTACATTCTTTTACTCTACTGACCAAGTGGTCTTAACACACTTGGATGGTTTTGTGCACAATGATCCATACTGAATAGATGGGGTAGTGGCTGATGTGTTATATATTGAGGTCCAGTAGACTTTTTTTAATCTGTTTTAAAGAAGATGTACAAACTGTACTACTGTCCTGGAAAACTTGTTGGTTTTTTTTTCCCATAAAAATACAAAATAAGTAATTCAAGTAGAAATACAAATTTGTCCTTTTGTGTCTGATGAAGAACCCAGAAGATAATTAGGATGGTCACTAAAGTAGAATGTGCTTTCAGGATTTTCTGTATTTATTTATAGAGAAATCTGCTCTAAATAGCTTTGGAACTCATTTGTCTGTCATTTCCCACTTTTGTTTTCTCATGAAATAAGTAATATAGAGAACTGTTTGATGCACTCTTCCTCCTTTCCACTCTACCATTTTGTATGTCATTGAGCTTTTATACAAAAGATAAGGAAAAAACAAGTAGTCAGGCACTGGTGTTGATAGATGACAGTCATTTAAGACCTGGTTCCACCTCTTTACAGATTTTAACATAGCATTTATTCACATAAGCGATGACTTTGAGATCAGGAAGAAGGCGGACTCTGTCACAGTCATTATAGCTCTCGAAACAATAGGTTCATTCTTCCTCAAAAGCAAAACATCACCAGTCAACTTAATTAACAGTGGAAAAACACCGTTCATTTAAATTATTCATTGTGATAAAATCTGAAATGATAGAGAATCAGAAAGAGTTGTCTGATACTTATTATGGTGACATTAATGGTAGAATTGCTCTTGCTTGGGAGTGTTTCTGTTTAACACTCCTTGTGAGCAATGTGTGTGACATCCCCTTGATGATCTCCTACATCTAGCAGAAGAAAACAAATACCCACATTGATATAATAGCCATGGGAAGAAGAGGGTAACATTAATCAGAGTAGGTCATATGTAATATAATTAATTTTTTTAAATGATCTGCCCTCTGTTTTAGGATGTTGACAAGTACTTGCCTTCTATTATCCTCATGCCTCATGAAGAGAGACAGGAGTAAAATAAGATGGAGGGGATGACCTGTGGTGGCCTCTATAAGGAAGTGCACAATTTCAATTATCTGCATGTGTCACAGCATGTCAAACTCAGCAGCCATAGGCTCTGTTTGACATTAGCTATGTAGCAAGGGGGTTGAAACCAGAGAAACTGCTCTTGCAGAGATCCTCCTTCCTTTGTAAGCAGTCACAGACAGTCCAATGAGCCTTAAATATGTGTTACCATACTGAAATTCTAGTTACATCCTAAGTTCATTGCAGGGACGTTGGACTAGATGACCTTTAGAGGTCCCTTCCAACCCAAACTATTCTATGATTCTGTGATTCATCAGTGCTCAAATGGACAGCTTGATCTAAAGCAAAAACTCTTCAGAGTAGCTCCAAAGACTCTTCTTTCTATTTTTCACTTTTTTCCCCCAAAAATACATCAACATATATTAAAAAGGTTGGATGCTTAAGTTATTTTAAAATGGTTGATAGATATTACTAATAAACCCATGTATTCAGATAGTGGCACAAGATTATTATTTTCCCACTAGAATAAAAAAGAAGTAAAAAAAAAAGTCATGGTTTCACCCCAGCCAGCAACTAAGCACCATGCAGCTGCTCTCTCACTCTCATGAGGTGGGAAGGGAAAGAGAATAAGAGAGTAAAAGTGAGAAAACTCATGGGCTGAGATAGACAGTTTGATAGGTAAAGCAAAAGCCATGCACACGAGCAAAGCAAAATAAGGAATTCTTTCACTACTTGCCATTGGCAGGCAGGTGTTCAGCCATTTCCAGGAAAAGAGGGCTCCACATGTAATTGTTACTTGGAAGATAGACGCCATAACTACTAACCTCCCTCCACCTCTTCCTTTTTCTTCACTCCAGCTTTATATGCTGAGCAAGATGTCATATGGTATGGGATATCCCTTCGGTCAGCCCGGTGCAGCTGTCCTGGCTGTGTCCCCTCCCAGCTTCCTGTGCACCCCCAGCCTCCTTCCTGGCTGGTGAGAGCATGGAAATCTGGACAGTCCTTGACTACTCAGCAACAACTGAAAAAATCAGCACGTTATCAACTTTTTCTCATCCCAAATCGAAAACACAGTCTCATACCAGGTTCTATGAAGAAAACTAACTCTATTCCAGCTGAAACCAGGACATAAGTCTTTAACTCACCTACCTGAATTAGGAGTCAGTCACCTCATACAATACATATTGAGAAATGGACACATCTGATGGGATGAAATCACCTTCTGGAGATGACTATGTCTCCTTTTGCTCTGTGGGAGAATGCCTATAACCTAGGTGCCCTTACTTAGTTGTATAAAGTTAAACAAAACTTTCAATTCACTGTAAAGTATACAGGGAGCGTAGACATTGGTCTTAGGGTACTTAAAATTATCTGTTGAGTCCAGCATCTTCCCTTACTTTTCCTCCCACTGTCCCCGCTTTAAATGTGCATTGATAATAAAAGGGTTGGCTCATCCAGCACAAGGTGATTCAGAGCTTTCATTCAAAATATGATTGTCATTAATTTTTCTTATTTGGTCATGGAGTGTTATTTGTGCTGGCCTAATCTCCTATAAAAGCTGTTGCAATTCCTTTTGTTTTTTTCGTTGTCTGTTTTTCTCAGTTTCATGCTGTTTTCCTTCTTGCAGCATCCTTCCTTTCTTTTCCCTGGGCACCCTTCCATTCCCTCCTCCAGGGTTACCATAGAAATACACAGTCATAAATTTCAGCAGAGAAACTCAGGCTGAAGCAATAAAACAAAATGTCGGGAAGAACTACTTTGCATAAGTCACAAAACAAATGGTACATTTGGATAATTATTAATTATGTGATATTTTTACAGAATTTGGGCATAGCTGTAGGAGCTTGCTTTTAATGTTGCGCTTTTAGTTTGTACTGCACTACTTGCGTTAATAGCATTGGCAATAAATACACTGATTTGAAGAATATCAGCTTGGCAAGCCCTTTTATCTTCTGCCTACAGTATTCATTTTAAACAGCTGCAAAAATAAAACTTGGCACTTTCCAAAACAAGACTACAAACAAAGCTAAATTTACTATGCACAGTATATATCTAAGTGTGACACAAACACTTCATTTGCTACATGCTGGTAATTGTGAATATGCAAGGCAGAAGAGTTCCCCTCATATAAAAAGACATATAGAATTAACTGGGTCTCCTTGGTCTAGATATTAGGATATAAAACTTACTAGGGAAAAAAACACCCAACGTCTTTCCTTGAAAATATGCTTTTTACTGCTAGATGTGAGGACTTTAGGAACATATTTTGTCATTAGGTATAGAGCTAGTTAAACTATTAATTGCAAAACCATTTATAAATCTGGCCTGATTCTTCCTGTGCTGTACAGTGAACTGACCTCATTTTTTGTAAAATGTATTTGATGTGCAACAGTACTATGATAACTGTTTGAAGAGGCAATTTCACCCTTGTAGTTATTGGCTGATTGTTCAGTTTGAGAGTTCATTCTTCACTTGTTATGGTATCTCATTGGTCACTTACTGTTTTTGCTTCTAGATGAGCTATTAAATTAATAGAATGAGTAATATGACTCTATAAATAGCACTGAGTAAAACATTAATTTATTGTTAAGAGATATATATTAATTCAAGGCAGAAAAAATGTCTCCGACATTTTTTTAACTGTTTCAACATTTACTGTTCTAGTAAATGGAAAAAATCATGTAATCATTTTTGTAGGTAAGAATATATATAATCCTAAAAAAAGCTTAAGTGAATGTTGATTTTGAATGTTTTTATTGTCAATTTCTGGATCTTGAAAATTTTACTGGATAAAGTTAAATACATTAGAAGACAACATCTGAAGGCATTTTTTGTCTTTTTTGGAGTTCAATACTGTTATTTTTCACAGTGCAGTTGGAGAAACCTTTGGGTTAGTATTTCTCATTTTAATATAAGAAATCTTGGGAAGAGAAGAAAAAAACATAAGGCATAATTGTTCACAACTAAAATAAGAATGAAATTTATGTTAATTTTACCCTTGTAAGATGATAACAAAATAACTGCATATGGAATTGTGAAAAAAAGAGTGAACATGAAAAATTTTAAAATTAAAAAGTTTGTGTCAATTACTTTTTTAACATTAATTTCTTAAAATTTTGTAAAATTAAAAAATATTGTCTTTACACCAAGATTTCCAAAACTGTCAATAAAAAAGTTGAAATGGAATTTTTCAAAATTTTCAAAATTGTAAAATATACTTTGACTTAGGAGAATGATGACCACTATACAGTTTCTAGAAAAATTTCCGTTTCAACATGTTGGAGTATTTCAATTAAACATTAAAAAATTATGAACAGAACTGTTTTAAGGCACCGAATAATTTTTAGCGCTTCACTTCAGTGCTTAGTGTGTCTCAAAACTGAAGGACTCAAAATTAGAGGTCAAAGAGCTGTTCAATTCCTTATTGTATAAGAAGTTCGCCATTTATTTACTTTTGGGCAAGAAAAATGTAGCAGGAACGGACAACTTGAACTGAATATTCTTGGATACTAAGAATTCAAGTTTAGCGCTTAATATTAGACTTTCTTCATGGAGGAGTACCCTAAAGCTCCTCTTTACTTTCAGAGGGTAAAATAGAGGTCCTCATGTTTTGAAGCTTATTGACAAAAAAAACCCCAAACAGTTAGGGAAAGAATCTTAGCCCTTAATCACAGAATCACAGAATCACAGAATCACTAGGTTGGAAAGGACCTTCAAGATCATCAAGTCCAACCATTAATCCGGCGCCACCATGTTCCCTAAACCATGTCCTGAAGCGCCACATCCACACGTTTTCTGAACACTTCCAGAGATGGAGACTTCACCACCTCCCTGGGCAGCCTGTTCCAATGCCTGACCACCCTCTCAGTGAAGAAATTTTTCCTAATATCCAATCTAAACCTCCCCTGGAGCAACTTGAGGCCATTTCCTCTTGTCCTATCACTAGTTACTTGGGAGAAGAGACCAACCCCCTTTCAGGTAGTTGCAGAGAGCGATAACGTTTCCTCTCAGCCTCCTCTTTTAATGAAAAATTCAAGCCATGTTGGTTTGTATCTGCTGGTCACTAAGTCTTACAGACCTCTTTGGTGGCTCAGATGATCATAAAATCAAAGTGTCATAGAATCTTTGGTGTTGGAAGGGACCTTTAAAGGTCATCTAGTCCAATCTCCTTGCAAGGAGCAGGGACGTCTTCAACTAGATCAGGGTGTTCAGAGCCCCGTCCAACCTGACCTGGAAAGTTTCCAGGGATGGGGCATCTACCACCTCTCTGGGCAACCTGGGCCAGGGTTTCACCACCCTCATTGGGAAAAATTTCTTCCTTACATCTAGTCTACATCTACTCTCTTTTAATTTAAAACCCTTACCCCTTGTCTTATCGTTACAAGCCCTGCTAAAGAGTCTGTCCCTATCATGCTTATCAGCCCCCTTTAAGTACTGGAAGGCTGCAATAAGGTCTCCCCAGAGCCTTCTATTCTCCAGGCTGAACAACCCAACTCTCTCAGCCTGTCCTCACAGCAGAGCTGTTCCAGCCCTCTGAGCATTTTTGTGGCCTCCTCTGGACCTGCTCCAACAGTTCCATGTCTTTCCTGTGCTGATGGCTCCAGAGCTGGACACCGCACTGCAGGGAGGGGTCTCCCCAGAGCACAGTAGAGGGGCAGAATTGCCTCCCTTGACCTGCTGACCATGCTGCTTTGGATGCAACCCATGCAATGGTTGGCCCTCTGGGCTGCGAGAGCACATTTCCAGCTCACATCCAGCCCTTCATCCACCAGTACCCTAAGTCCTTCTCAGCAGATCTGCTCTCCATCCCTTCATCCCCCAGCTTGTACTGATACTGGGTTTGCCCTGACCCAGGTGCAGGACCCTGCACTTGGCCTTGTTGAACCCCATGGAGTTCACATGGGCCCGTGCCTCAAGCTTGTCCAGTTCCCTCTGGATGGCATCCCGTCCCTCAGGCATGTCAACAGCACCACCCAGCTTGGTGTGGTCTGCAAATTTTCTGAGGGCTCACTGAGTCCAATGTCTATGTTATTGATGAAGATATTAAACAGTACTGGTCCAATATGAACCCCTGAGGGACAACAGTCATCACCAATCTCCATTTAGACAATTTGTCAAAATGAAATAATTTGTTCACAAAATCATGAGAAGCAGAAGAGGAAGGGAGTCTGCAAGTTGTGAGACAAAGTCTGTCTTCCCATGCCTGTCCCACATGCACGGTCAAAGACTCCTGACTAATGTTTACCTAAGCTGCTTCTTACAGGTGCTTCAAGATGTATATTCTGCCAATATCTTTGGCAAATTATTCCAAAGTTTGGCTGTACATAGTGCTAAGAAGTCTTACCTTAATGGTTGTCCTGATTTTGGCTGGATAGAGTTAATTTTTTTCCTAGTAGCTTGTATAGTGCTGTGTTTTGGATTTGGGATTGAAATAATGTTGATAATGTACTGATGTTTTTAGTTGTTGCTACGCAGTCGAGGACTGTTGAGCTTCTCATGCTGGCCTGACAGCGAGAAGGTGGGGGGTGCACGGGAAGCTGGAAGGGGACACAGCCAGGACAGCTGACCCAGGCTGGCCAAAGGGGTATTCCATAACATAAGACATCATGCCCAGTATATAAACTGGGGAAGTTGGCTGGGGAGGGGCTTGGAACTAACTGGGCATTGGTCAGCAGGTGGTGAGCAATTGTGCTTTGCATAAATTATTTTGTATATTCTTTTATCATTATTATTATCATTATTAGTGATAACTAGTGATAAGACAAGAGGAAATGGCCTCAAGTTGCGCCAGGGGAGGTTTAGATTGGATATTAGGAAAAATTTCTTCACTGAGAGGGTGGTCAGGCATTGGAACAGGCTGCCCAGGGAGGTGGTGGAGTCACCATCTCTGGAAGTGTTCAAAAAACGTGTGGATGTGGCGCTTCAGGACATGGTTTAGGGGACATGGTGGTTCTGGATTAATGGTTGGACTTGATGATCTTAAAGGTCCTTTCCAACCTAGTGATTCTGTGATTCTGTGATTCTGTGATTATTATTCTTTTCTTCTGTCCTATTAAATTGTCTTTATCTCAACCCACAATTTCTACCTTTTTTCTCCGACTCTCTCCGTGATGCCATTGAGAAGGGGGTCATGAGCAAATGGCTTTGTGGTTGTTTTATCTACCCGCTGGATTAAACTGCAACAATGGTTAAACTAAGGAGTGTGGTAGATTTGCCTTGGCAGACAAAATAAGATAGATGAAACTGTTAAAGCACTGAAGTGTTTGTCTCGTCCCCTTTCCCTTAATGCAGGGATGCCTGATACCACAAGTGATCACTCTCTGACTTATCACAGTGTTCAGTCCAGTATATTAAGGTAAAGGAGAACTAGATGTCTGATTTTAATCTTCTGCCACAAGCCTGTCAGAGTCCTAAATATCTTTTGCTGCAGTCTAAGACTATTGCTTCTTTTCCTATCTTCATTGAGCATGGAGAGTAATCGATTTATTTCTGTTATGCCACTTCTTCTTATGTATTTGAAGACTAAGAAGATTGCAGAGTTTTAAAGTGTAGATTTGTCTGACTGCCCACAAGGAATTTTGTGTCAATACATCAAGAAAAAGCTGTGAAGAACAAAATGTGGGATTAAGTCAAGCCAAAGGGCCAGTGAGCCCTCCAGAAAGGTTGTGTGTGGAGTGTTCTGCCAGCAGTTAAGGAGAAGTTTCATGTCTCATGTTGTTTGTGGAGTGCACTGTGAGGCAGGTAAGACAGATAATGGCTTTTTTTTGTGAAAATCTGTCTTTTGGTTAGACAATTTTAGCATAGTTGGCGGAGTTTTCCTCACACGATTATCATGAGCTCCTTTAATACAATGCCAGATTGCATGATTTGACTTAGGGATACAGCACTCCTTGAATGAGTCATCCTGGTGCCAGGTGTTTGAATGCTCTGGAGATTCAGAGATATCTTTACCAAGTTCTTACATTATGTTTAACTAGGATACAAGAGAGGCTGGAATATTTATCTAAGGTAGAGAAGCGTGCACTGAGAAAAGAGACAAGAGAGAGACAAGCCTGAGAATAAGGGATGGAGCAATTTTTGTTTAGCAATTATTCCTTAAGAATAAAAGTACTGTGAAAGAAAGACGAGAATGATGACAATATATCAGAAACACACAGCTAAATTAGTAAAGGGAAATCAGTACGAATATCCATGTCATCGACCTTCTGCAGAGCTGCTCGCTAGACCTGCTGGAGTAAAAGACCATACCAGAGATCTCGGAGGATCTCTTTCACCATTAAACATAGCTTTGGCCACATCATATTTTTAATTTCTCTATATAGGCTTTGTCTCACTGTTAATCAGAAAGTACTGTTCACTTGGCTATCTCAATTTTCTGCAGTGTTAAGGAAAAGTTTTTTTCAAGTTTGTTTCAAGAACATACAAGTTATTGAAAGGTGTTCACCTGGGAGTATCAGCCTGAAAGATGTGTTGTTTAACCATATTTCACAGGAGGCCTGTGCAAGCAGAAGCAATGAGTGGGCAGTGTCTGGGGATTTATAAATTCAGAAAAATATAGCATCTTTTGGTAACTGCACTGATGCCTGTCATAAATATATACATTCTACCTTTTAGATATTGCTGTAAAGTAGGGACGGAACAAAAACAGTTGTGTTTTGCAGATTTTTGTTGTTTTGTTTGCTGTGCAACAAGATAGGATTGATTGTGACATTTCAAAGGTTCATTATAAATATGTAGAAGATATTGCGGTCTTTCTGGCTAGGAGATGTGTGTGACTACAAGGAATAGCAGAAAGTCAGAGCCTCAAGCACAAGGAGGCATATGGTAGGTGTGGGAGTCCAGCCCTTAGGAGAAACAGAGGTTACAAATGCATCACAAACAATCACCAGAGAAGTCAAGAATTGATAAGATCATTGATATCAAAAGTTGTCTTACAATTAATTCCTTAAACTAAGGAGGTGATGAGATGGCTTTCCATCCTCAAATCATTTGCAAGGATACATGCTTAGCCTCTGGAATGCAATGGAAGAAAAGTTCTTCAGTATTTCAGCAAGCCAGCATCATAGATCATCACAACTACGTGACTTGCTCAAGCAATGGGAAAAGGACTGGACCAGGACAGCAAACATCAGTCACTGTGGACATGTTGTTAAGACTGCAAAGGAACTCTCAGGCTGCTAAGGAAGCCCTGGCTTGGGGTAAGTGATTGAGCAGGAGGTGAAAATCTGCTGGACAGGACACCAGAAGTTGCTGAACATAACAAGTACCAGCGTGGGAAGCTGGCAGAATTTAGAGTCGTGAGGGATGGATGAATCTCACAGGTGGTTAAGTGGGAGGTATGTGAGAAACTGCCAAACTCCACAGATAATTGGAGGGGAGTATTGGATACCTTTAGGGGAGTACAATATTGTAAGGCCAACAGCACCCAGGTAACCATCAGTAATACCATATAATGCCAAGATTGCCTAGGTAACTGTGTCAGAAATAACATATTTGGGTATGGATGAAAAAGAACTAAGAGCAGTTGGGAAAAAGGAGTTGTCGGTTGAGTTGTTCACCTGGGGGAAACTGGAAAGAGAAAGAGATATACAAGGGTGGTGAAGAGGAAACTCAAGAAAGAGGAAAAGGATGCTGAGTTATGGAAATGCTGTGAGGGCAGTGTATGAAGGTGCTTGTGGGGGCCCCTGCACTTGCTCGCAGCAGCTGAAACAGAACAGGGAACCAAACCCTCTGGTGTGACCCTGAAGGAAGTGTTGGGCCTGCAGCCATGGTTCAGTGGCTCTGGGGTGGGCACGAGGTAGGTGCTTTCCCTCACCAGCAAGGGAACACATAGACAGATGGATCAAGCATCCCGGTATCCTGCCAGGACTCATGGCATCAGTAGCCATCCACCTTTTCATAATGCAAGTGGGGTTTTTTCCTCACATGACTTCAAAACCTGTTGCCCCTTGATTTCAAGGCATCAGCAGTGCATAGATTTCTCATTTGCAAGCACCTGATATTTGATCTCAGTTTGCTCTTTGATCTGTGACTTTTACCAGCCTATCTCAGTCATTGGGATGGCAACGAGATGCTGTGGGAACCCTTTCTAAGTGATAGGTTTCTTCCCTAGAGTTCTCTTGAATGAAGCTCTTCAGCTCAGTTCAGTCTGTATTCCCAAGCCACTTGTCTGGTACCAGCTTATGAGCTGTGCCTCTGCCCTAGCATGAACCAGGCTCTTACGTCTCTTCGAGCTGCCCTTTCAGGAGTCTGCAAAAAGTCTGTGAAAGAGAACAATCTATTAAAACAAGTCCTTTTAAAAAAAACAAACCCATACCACAAAACAAAACAACCCCTCTCCCCCCAAAAAAAAGAGATAGGGAAAGGGTGAAAACTACAGAAGACCAATATACGTGCTATTATCCCATGTGAGCTTCGGGCTTACCTGTAAGTTTATTCAGAAACGTTAGATCCTGAATCTTATCTTTCCAGGAGAGAGGGTGGAAAAGCAACTACACACTCAAGCTATGTCCGAATGTGTCTCATTGTAATCATCACTGAAAATTCGCTGCTGAAGTTCACAGATTGTCATTTTGTCATCTTCAGAGGCACCCTGGCCCCCCACAAGCTCTAAATTGGTCACCTTCCCCATTTTTAAAGCAGATGAATTGGCAGCAGTCTTCCAACAGGTTTTTTACTATATTGTCTACTAATATTCAGCAGCAGAATTACAGTCATTGCCTGATTTCTGCATAGGCAAGTCACGCTCAGGTCTTTCATAGATCACACCTCCCAGTCCCAGACGCTTATCTTTGGTAGCTTTGCATACTTCAGATGGTACTAGGCAATTCTGAAGCAGATGATTCCCACACTTAGTGCATGGTAAACTCATTTGCCAACCACTCTACTACCCATAATGGTTAATCATAATTGACTACATTGAGAGGTTAGAAAACCAGCTTACATGTGGAATCTACAAATAAACTCTTAAAATATGCTAATTTAGTTTTGAATGGAATCCAAAGAAAAAATTCAGATTGGTCCAAAATGGGAATTCATAACTTATATATAGACTAATTTCTTCATTTTGTCTCAGGAATCAAAAAATTTTCTTCTTTATCACGGCAAAATATCAGAAAAGTTCAGAAGCTGGTATAATTTTTGGTTTGGAACTCACTAATTGGTCTCCAGACTTGTTTTTTCTTACGTCATCTATCAGAAGTCCTCATTAAATGATGAAGGGTGGAAGACTAGAAATAAATGGTGAGCACCTATTACTAACATAAAAAATCAGTCCAGTGGAAAATCTGACTATGAAACAGAAAATAGAATCATGGCACACGTTAGGATTTTTATTGTGCTTTATGAAATATAATGTAGACAAAGCTAAGAGAATTACAGCAATCATCTGATTTCTCTGCATTCCTGCATCCCCAGAATCCGTTATCTTACCTTCCAGGCAGGCATAGAAGGACACATATTTTTTGGTCAGTGCTTGCCTTTAACATTACTTTATTTGATTAACTTTGTATCTGGTAAGCTACAGAGTCCATAAATTTATTTTTAAGATGGGATTTTTAAATGGAATCACAAATTGCACACTTGCATTGTGTTAGCATACCCCAAATGGCATTTTCAGACAGCTCAGTATTAAGTATGAGTTAAAAAAAGAAATATTTAAAAAAACAAATGAGTGTACGGAGAGGATGAGGAAGAGAGAGACATGTTTCACTGAAGATTTCAGCATACTGTACTCCAGCTTTTACAGCTTTTTTATTATCATTGCAGTGTAACAAATTTCAGAGCTTTCAAAACATCACTCGAATGGCTAATTTCTGCACAAAGTGTGATCTAAAAGAGAGTGAATGCTTGTTATGTTTGTTGGGAAATTTCAAAAAGATAATTTTTTTTTCTTAATAATTAATATATAAAAATACGGTTTATATTCTTTTTGCTTGAGAAATTCACACAATAATATTTAACAAAGGCCTGTTTCTTCTCATAACTGCGGAAACCTATTGATTTTACGGCTCAAACAGCAATAGGTTCATTTATTTAGGTTTTTCTTCCCTGGAGGAATAACAGATGTGTGGAGACATTAAAAAATACACTATTTTTCTGCTAAAGAGAAACTTTTAACTCTTTATTCACAAATACACACATACGTACCCATGCAAAAGATAAAAGGAGTACTCAGGATTCTGAGTTTTATCACTAACCTATCAATGTCAAAATATGAGGGTTTAAATTTTTATCAGAAAAGTCTCATGCGGAAGTTTTGTGTTTTTTTCTTTCATTAAAAAATTCATTTGCATCTTTAACAACACCAGAAGGGATAACAAAATCGTTTCCTCATGTCTAAACCAGCGAGCTTCTATTCTGACTGGCAGGGTTCAGCTCCAGGGATGGGGAAATCATTTGCTCTCTGTAGTCTCACTTAGCAGGTGTTAACAAGGGCAGCTGCAAAAAAAAGATAAATCCTTACAATGTTTGTTTGTTTGTTTTTCTTGAATGCTCATGTTCACACCTGCCCACCAGAACTGCTTTTTTCTCTAAGTCATCTGGCTCATTATATCTCAATGGGGAAGAAATTAATAATGCTGTATTTTATGCAAATGTAAAATGATCTTAATTGACATGTGCAGCACAACATTTTTACCTTGTATTTCTAGGCGTAGTTAAGGGGCTAGTGCTCAAAATGCTTTCAAAGAGATTAGATACCATATATTTTAAAGAGTTTATATACCAAAACCTGGTACATAAAAAGGGGTCGTACCCTGACAAGAAAAACAAAGGTGAATGTTCCTGATTTTTTCTCCCTGTACTTTTCCAGTGTAAGTGTTGATTTTCATATGGAGGGGCCAGCAGTTCAATGTGGGGAAAGAAAAGGTTAGGCAGGGAAACGTTCTTGAGACACTGAAGCATTCAGAATGCAGGAGGTTAAACAGGGGCAGTCTGTTTTAGGCAGCTGCCTCTTCATCTCATTCCTTATGGTGCAGGGGGTTGGAGGAAGCGTAGATATGGATTCTAATAGTGCTGGGAAAAAGGGAATTTTATCTAACACAGAGCCAGAAACTTTTACGGCATACTAAACCAACCCTTCTGCGGCTTGAGATGCAGTTAACAACAGTGTGCTGGGAAAGCTGCTTCGTTTGCCTAACCAGATGTGAGATGTCATTCATAAAGTAGTGTGTCTGTCTTTATCTTAAGGCTACTTATTGACAGTCAGTCAATGATAATTCAGAGTCTGACAGCTAGATAGTCTCGAAAGATATTCTGTATAGATAGCAGAACAATTTAAATGGATTTGGTATTTACCAAATGCCTGGGCAGTAACATTATATAACTTTCTCTATTTCTAGTAACAGTGTAGATTCTGACATTCCCACACATTAATATAATAACTGATCTTAACCACATTCATCTCTTTGTTTAGGATTGTTAGTAGTATATGCCAGATTTTTACTGAAATCTAAATACTGGATGGAGGTTAGCTATTGCATGCCACTTCCACTGGCATTAGTAGGAGCATTTTTTGGAAGTCTCAGATGTGGCTATTTTTTAATTTTTGCAGCACAATTAATGAACACTATGAGTTCTTTACAGCTTTGGGAATTGCACATATACACATTGACACAGAGAAATGCATACATGAAGAAAGACAATGAATAAGGGAAAATAAGCTGTTTTCTGACTCTAGCAGTCAGGCTTCCTGATGAAGGATAAGAAAAAGTTTGCTCTGGCACTAACCAACCTTTAGTTATGCAACTCAGGTTGTCTGAGCCACATGCCCAGTCAGCAACATGCCGTGTAGCCTATCACACAAGATCACTAGCCACAGGTTTGCAGGAGTTATGTGCAATGCCGTTGTCCATAACCATACAGGTAGCAGTTATCATATCAATATTCATGGGTTTTTTTAATTACTTTGCTTTCAGCCTTCCATGTACGCCCCTCATCACTAGGTGCCTCCTTAAAAAAAAGATTTTTTTCAGCACAAAAATACTGTGCAACAAATCTGAGGCCGAATGAGTAAATAATTTTCTAAATATTAGTAGCAACTTCCCTTGGTGATCTTACAGCATACCTCAGCTGGATGTTGTTGCCTCTGCTTGCTGGGTGATACACTGGATTATATTCTGATGATCTGGTACATCATGAAGAAGTCTTGGAGCCACTACAAGTTTCATGGGGTGTGTTCTCATAAATATGCCAAATATTGAATGATATGAATATCTTTTGCATATATGAAAAATATAAACACTAATAAGGGTTCAATGAGAATTGCAACATTCATCCTGTTTGTTCAAGTTCCAGTTTTGAATTAACCTCATTTTCAGAAATAACTTCCTCTGCATTGCATACATTTCTGAACTTCTATCCAATGTCATGGTTATTTTACCAATTATTTCAAATAGTTTACTAATTCCAGGACAAACTCATTATTAGGTTTGAACTCCTAATAAGAAAAGTAAAAGTGAAGGATATGTAAACCTGAAATAGCCAGAGAAAAGAAACATGGTGATGGGCATAAATATTTTGATTTAGGCTAGATAGATGACTGACAGATGTAGTGTTGTCAGAATTTTAGCCTGAGTTACAGACTTTTGAGTTGCAAGTTCTGTATTTGATAATTGTTTTGCAGATACTTGGGATCAGACTATTTTGAAGGAGATACATTGAAACTTTGTAATATCATATGTGGGACAATTGCTTATTTCCAAGTTCTGATAACATAATGTTAAGTTTGATAAATTAGCTATGGAGACATTGTAAAGGGCTTCAGTAAATAACAGGAAGAAGAGATCTTGTTCAGTAAACAGGATAGTAGCAGTAATGAACAATGCATAGTGTTCATAAGGGAACATAGTGTTCACATTTCAAATAAGTCTCTGGAAGAGGTCACAGCTATGTGATTTCTATGCTTTGCAGATCATAAATTCAAAGAGGTAAACTTACAGGTCATCTTGCATGGGAAAATATATCTCTTTTATTCTGTCTTGCTAGCCAACACACAAATAACCTCTTATTGAAAAAAAAAGTTGAACATGAACAGTAAGCACTTTACCTGTAAAACACAGGAAACTGAACACAGACAATTTGCTATGCTATATAATGGAAATATAACATTTTATGGAATCAGGAAGCCATGCATATACAAGTTATATAAGGAACTAATGGGGGAACTCATCCTTTCATTTCATCTAGAAATGAAAATCAAGTATACACAAGAGGAAGGAGGAAAAATATTTCCTTTATTGACCCGACATGGTATAAGTATTCACTGCGACATTTTTACATGTGTCCCTTATTCCCTTCCTTTCTTCACCTAACCTAGCGCAATAGCATTTATTCACAGCTGGAAAAAAAAAGGGTTTTTATAGCATTCATTAATATAATCCCAGAATATGACACATTCTTTTACCCAATTGTATAGGACTTTACCACCTTTAACTCTATTTGTTCACATTAAGGAGTGCTTAAAGTTGTGAGCTGAGATTAGTAACTCCCTGTAGTAGGAAGTACTGTACAGATACATTTGGGCAGTGCAGGCATCAATCCTACACGGGGAAGCAGGATGCTCAGACTGATAAGGCCCACTGATGAAGTCCATAGGGCTCTCAGACTTAACATGCAAGGATTCACATAAATTTAAACATCACAGAGTGTCTGTGATCAATCTGTGTGATTTCAGATTGCCTGGTTTGGAGTAATGTAATTAGTCTCACCCTTTACCTACCCTAAAGAACCAAATTACTTAAATAGACAGTACAAACCAGTATGGGAGGGGGGAGAGGGTGGTAGATGGGATCTCAGACCTTTACAGCAAGTAACTGACAGGGTGACAGTACATCCCGGGCCTCTTGCCCGCCCGGTCAGTGCCCTTTCTTTACAGTATGTGCCTTTCTCTGTAGACAAGAAAAACTGACCGATAATTCTCGAAAAAAAACTTTCCAGAAATGACAACGTTTTTCTGTTGTATTCTCATGTTTAAAATGGTCTAAGATAGTATTTAGTGATATAAAGACAGTCACTGGTTTATGTGCGGGTTAACATATAATGGCTTCAGAAAGAAGATGAACTATGGCCTTTTCTTTCGCACTCATGTAAGACTAGGTTTTTGTACCAACAGCTCCAGTCTTTGCTTATATTTGTATTAGGCAAGATTTCTGCTGAACTCAGTATACAATGGATTTTTAGTAATGGTCAAAAAAATGGGAATTTGTACATATATATTTTTAAATATATTGATTGCTCTATACCTCCATGATACAAATTTTCTACCTAAACAAAAGTTCCTAATTTCAGTTTAAGATGTCAGCAAGGAGTGCAACAACGTGATCAAAGAAAGTCCATAAAAGGACTTTCTAGTCTTTTTAAAAGGAAAAATTTCTAGTGAAAAGATCTGTAAAATGTAAAGCAATAACCCAGTCAATTGAAATTTCGCTGAAGTAAATGAAAAAATCTTTAGACTGGGTCTGACATTATTTTATGAGGAAATATCTTGAAAGTAAACTTGATGAACAAGAAAATTTGAAGATGACACTTCTTTGTAAGAAAAAAATATACTGAAACCGCACACAAAAGATGCAGTGACAACAAAAAATTCAGTTTAATGGGTCACAAAACATGCAGAAATCCATTAGCTCATCTCAGCATATAACATATAACATGATTTATTATGGTCCATCTGTGCCGTTACATTTTTCACTTATATTAAACATGTTACCGCATTCCAATTTTTTATGGGGAATCCGATGTCAACACAGTATTGATAAAACAGTTTTTGACTCTATTGCATCTCAGAGCAGTAAAATAGATGCATGAAAATGTTTTGCCATTTCTTCATAGAAAAGAAAAGTCTGGAATAATTGCTAGCACTATGGTGTTTACAAGTAAGTTATGGTCCACGGTTAAGTGAAACTGAGCATTTAAAATCCTATTATTTCTTAATTAAAAATAACTTAATTCTAAGTTGACACTGCTTACATTAGATAAATGAATTGAAAACCTTGCTTTGCGGTATTCACAATAATATATATGAAAGGTGTCATTTGGCTTACCTGGAGACTGTGTTTCTTTGTTTACCTAACAATCAAGAGCAGCAGGAAAATGGAAAGTGCAAGATCCCCAGCACAACCTTGCCCCAATGGCTAAGTTTTTCTCTGCATTTTCCCTGGGAAATGTTGTGGTTATCTCCCAGGGATGCTGAATTCTCGGCCTCTCCACTGAGGCAGTTCATGGGTACAAGCATCAACTTCAACTGCACCAGAGAGTATACGGTATAACGTATGACCTTTCCACAGAATCACTAAGGTTGGAAAGGACCTTCAAGACCATCAAGTCCAACCATTAATCCAGCGCCACCATGTCCCCTAAACCATATCCTGAAATGCCACATCCACATGTTTTTTGAAGTCAAAAAAATTTCTGTGTTGACCTCATCACAATATAGAAAATCCTGACTATCAGAAAATTCAGGTTAGGTTTAAGCTATACACCAATGTTTTAACAGGTATTCTTGTTCATTAAATAGAAAGTGAATGTTTCCATGCTTGATGTTTTAAACATAGTTTCTTTCTAACACTAGTTGTGCACGTTCCAGATCTACCTCTCTCTCTGATGTAAGGTATACCAATCCAAGTCCCTAGTGGGACAGTATGAAACAAGGTTTCTTACCTTCTTACCTGACTGAAATTTCTGATGAAATTACCTTGCCCTCTTCTTCTAAAAAGAAATAATATTTTAATATGGAAAACAAATTTTTAAAAGAAGTTCTGGACTGTAAAGATTATAATAGAATTTAACAGTGTTATACAGTCACAATAATCTAGTTTGATATAAAAGATGGTGAGGAAGTCCTCAAAGGCATTACAAGGTTATATGAGTTAGAGAGAATTGATATTGGATGTGAAGAAAAACAAAACTAACAAAAATTTCACAGTGGCAGATTAAAAGCAAAGACTAAATCTGAAAATAACTCTTATGAATGAGTTCAATTAGCTACCTCTAAGTCAAGCAATTTTAGGAAGGTTTGAAATGTCCCTTAATGACTACATTTGTTTTAGCTCTATTAAAATTATTCAGTGATGAATAGGGTTTTGATTACAAGCATATAGACCATAGTTTTGATTAAAATTTGATTGTGCTGGAGCTCTGCTACATAACGCGTCATCTATTAATGATTCCATTTGAGACTTTCTTACACAGTCTAGGTGAATCAAAATTTCCATCACATTTTTATGTATATTTCCATGTTATCTTCTGTCACAGATTTTTATGCTTTTCTAGAACCTTCCTTGGTTCATTGGCAAGCATGCTATCTTCTGTCACAGATTTTTATTATTTTCTAGAAATTTCCTTGGTTCATTGGCAAAATGAACCGTGCATCTAACAATGTGTGCTCCTATGTTACCAATAAACTGAAAACTGTTTACATGTATAAACATAAGCAAGAAGCCTTATTAACATATGTGATCAGATAAACTCATAGCTGCTAGAAGTCAGTGAAAATTCCCTATAGCTAGCAAGTAAAAGAAGCCATTAATATCACACCAGCTTTTAATTCTGTAAAACAGAGAAAAATAAGACTGTTAATTCAAGTGAAATAACAAAATCAACTTTCCAGGAAGCACAAAAAATAATTGTCCTCAACTAGCTAAGATTTGTCATCATGGTGGTATGAGCTACAAGAGCAGGATGAACTTTAGACTTCCGAATGGATTATTAGCACCAAAATACCCTGTAAGTCTCAGGTTTATCTCCTTAGGAAACAGTCAGTAGTAAGGGATACATGTATTTTCTACATGTTCAATACAGAGGATCACAACAGCTGTGGATGAATTAGTATGGAAATGAGAGGAGTTAAGTTAGCCTGACCCAATGTCTTGGCTAATTTACCCTTTCCAATTGTGCAACTTCATCATCTGTAACTTCTGTTGCATGGTGACATGAATTCTCAACATATTCTGAACTATCAACTAGGAGATACTGCATTGTAAATAACAAAAACTATCAAGCAGTTAATCACAAAGCCATGTATTGGCTAAATACTGTTGATAAGTACTGTTTCATTGAAGTCAATATGCAATGAACATTCTGGAGAAAACACCACTCTTGTTCACAGTTTATGAAGATCAAAATTCATTTTAGTTTATGTAGCTTAGGATCCTGCACTACTTAGAGTAGTATCCAAGCAACTTCTAGCCAAGAATTCTGTGTCATGACTGATATCTATGTGATGAATAGAATTTTTTTCTTCAAGAACAAATAGTTAAATACAGTAGGGATACACAAGTTTGGAAAAGTGGATACATTAAATGTGAACTTCAAAGGGAAAAATTCCTTTGCTTGAGCCTTTTACTGACTCTGTATGTTTTGTAAAGAAGACCCAGTAGCTTATTTATTTATGTATTCTTTTTAAAAGATAGTGTTGATTTTGTGTTATTTAATCTATGTGAGAACTGTAAATTCCAGGTTTTTTCTTCTTTTTTTTTTTTTTTCCTTAACAGGAAAAGAACCATAGTGAAATATTTTTGACATCCATTGTGGATCTCAGACAAAGATAATGTTTTCCTTTGTAGTCGTTAGTACTTTTGGACTCAATGGCATTTAGCATAACAACAAGAAAATTATTATTTTTTACTTATATACATTGATTCAACAAAGATTTCCTTTTTTTATGCTTTATTAAATTTGGACTTCTGTAAGACTATATTCTCAGTGGTTTTCATTTAAATTCATTAGAACAAGATGTAGGGCTAGTACCTGTGCATTAATAGAACACAGAAGATCCATCCACCTTGCCCTTTTTATTCTTCATATACAACATCAAAATTTTTGAGATTACCTAAACCAAAGAGAGAAATTATATCTGGAATCCTCATGTTTAGTCCTCACAATGGACTTAATTATGCAAGACTCAAAATACTGACCCGTCACTGGGGATATGAATTCTTCTATGTGGGGTTTGATAATTAATTATTTCAAGCAAAAAAAAAGAAAAAAATGTAGGAGAAAATCATAGACTAATGCGCTCTCTATTTTCACTTTCAGAGATCTTTTAGGCTGTGTTCACTAGTCTGTGGCTCATGAACGATCATTTTGGTGCTGCCTGTGGATATTAAAAAGAGCAGACTAACAGAGAGATCAAATTGCGTTGTTGTTTGCTGTGTGTTACTTTCAAATGCTCTTGAGCAAAGTTTGGGGATCAAAGTGCCCTAGCATTATTTCTGGTTTGTCTTAGCTTTCACAAGTAATTTCAGAGAAAAGAAGTGTCTTTGTAAAAATTTCTGTCTTCATTCTAGCTAGGGCTGAGCTGAATGATGAAGAATTTACATAATACTTCTAAACAGGTTATGATACTGTTTTCACATATGGCTTTTCACTTCTTCAAGCAACTGATACACTTGTCATATGAGGACACAGAGTGGCTGGGTTGTCCTACCAGACAACACTCTGATTGATACTTGATGATGTTGCAGAAGGACAAAAATATCCTTTAATATAATCTCCTCGTCTTCTCTTTCAGATACTTACTGAGCATATTTTGAAACCTCTTTCTAATAGTCTCAATTTAATTAGCCTCCTATTGGCTTAATTTTTCTTTGCCCATTTAAATACTGTATTATAAGCACATTTGTAAATCACATTGTTCTTGGGACAAAACATTTCATTTGATGAATGATTGCTTATATTCAGTAACAATTACCCTGGCAAATTAATGTCTCTGAATAAAGATGGCACTTACTGATGCTTTAGTTCTTTAAATTCCTGCATTTATACTCCAGTTAAACAGGATCTGTCAGTGCATTGTACTAATAACAAATTAACTCCTACACTATGGAGAAATAACAACCTATCAATGTGATTCTTCCCCTATAAATTAGCTCCAAAACAAATTATCTTCTTGGATAGCTTGTCAGTATAAGAGGTATTTTGTTAAGATTTTGGGGAAGAAAAAAGGTGTAAAGAAAAGGGAAATGGTAACATTGATCCTAATTCTAAGGCACTGCTGCTCCCTGAGTCAAAAATACATCAGGTCAGAGCTGCATTTTGCTTTTGAGTCTTCAAAACCTGCATTTCATTCATGCTTGCGCAATTACTGCAGATGTGAATTATGTGAAGAACTCTATTTGGCCAGAACAGGCTTACCAGGATGAGCATACAACCTTCTGTAATTCTGATTTACATTATGGAACTTTATATTTTCCATAAGAATGGTCATGGAGACTATGTCATAACAGTAAATCCAGCAGGAATGACAACTGATAATGTTCCCTGGCTCCAGGGCAGATGGTGAGGTAAGCTTTTGAAAAACATTCCACACATCAGTAAAAAATGGCTAAAGAAGGAATATATGCCTTTGCATTCTTTGTACTCTTAAAATGGAAAGATACTTGGATAAATAATTCAGCACTTTTAATTAGCACAGCTGGACCATTAGGATCCAAACCTAGTCGGAAATCTGCATTTTTCCAAATTCCAAAGGTATTCAGACTAGGGGGTTTGGATGAAGGTGCACTAGTATTAATTAAGATGCATATTAAACTTTGCAAACCCTCAGTATCTCAATGAAACAGAGTGCAACTTTTTTATTAGATACTTCTTTTTAATTATATAGTGTTTATAGTATATTGGTTTTATTATTTCTTTTTCTTACAGGAATGTGATTCTTGTTTAGAGAAGTTGCATGCTAACACTCAGGGTCCTTAACACTTTATGGACGTGACCCAAAATTTTGAAGATACCAGACATCATTCTGAAAAGAAATATGGTAAAAGGGGAGTGGAAATAATCTTTGGGAAAATCAGTCTTCATGGGTGCTCCTGTCACATTCTACAAGTTGCTCATAATAGCTGTTAATAAAGTGAGAGCTATTAAAAGAGGAAATGGGAAATATTTTATTAAGGATGACCCCAAACCAAAAAAAAAAAAAAAAAATGTTCTTTATGTGGCAATATATCTACCTTGTGGCAATAGCTTCTGAAAATAAAAGCACCTTAGGCTCAGAACTGATCAAAGCAGAACCAAGGCACCAAAGACAGGCACAATATTATTAATTAGTGTGCCTAATTCATCACCATTTCAAAGGATATAAGGCATTACAGAATTTGGCTTTCCGTTCTATAGTAGATCACAGATATCATCTTGTTTAAAATGCTGAGAGCACTATGATACAGTTTGCATATTAACAGTTCAGAATTGTATAGTAGTGGGCTGAATACCCAAGTTGCCATAATTGTCTATTGTGCTTATAAATTTAAAGTTATAAAATTAAGATTACATAATCCTTACTTTTGCAGCTCACTGTCAGATTTGCTTTCAAGTGATGTTCATGCTACAATGCATTTTTACACAGAAAATAGTAAAAAAAATTTTAGTAAAATTTCTTCTCTAGGCCGCCCATGAAAAACAGCTTTAATTATAAATCTTAGTCTCACCAATCAACACTTTTAATTAACTTTTAGATCTCTGTACTTAATTTATGTGGTGCAAATTAAAGCATCTGTTAGAAGATTTCTGTTTATTCACTGCACTTATTCATTTATGGGTTTTTTTATGCTTTTGTAACTTGTGCTCCATAATAACCCATGTCATTTAATCGCAAAAGTGCAAGCAAATCAAGCAAAGACCAAACAGAGTAAATAGAATACCTTGCTAGAAAAATACATGGTAAAGACATAGTAATGAAATCCATTTGCAAAAAACCAGCAAGTATATACATTAAAAAAAATGAAATAAATCAGGTGAATTTATAGATAACATTAAATGTTTTTTACCCACTTAGTCCAATCTTAGTGAAAGCATACTGCAAATTCAATCCTCTACTGGTGCAAGTGGATTAAATTCATCTGTCCTACTTGACTTTCTGACACTGGAATTTTAGAGGAACTGATGAGAGTCTGAGCAGCGTTCAAGAGCCTGGGTCTTCACCCTTCTTAAGGCACAGCTTATAGGAAGGTTCTCAGTGCCATCTTGACAGAAGGGACACGGCAATCTAGCTTTGCTGCAAAAAGCTTCTATGGGTTTGGTGTCAAATGATGTTCAAACCATCATATATCTTAAGAATCAAGAAAAAAATATTAAGCTGAATTTTACACCTACTCTCCATGACAATCCTGAAACTCTGCTTTGGGGGTTTGAGTTTTGGAATGATGATTGCAATCCAGCTGTGTTACCACCCAAAGTTAACTTCACTGGTCTTTAATGCATAAAAAAAATCCTGACTGAACCACTTACTGATTGTTTAAAAGAACAGTAATAACAGTACAACACCTTTAATAATCAGTTCTGTATAGCAGTCAGTATAGATAGGAATGCAGTCTTATTTGTCTTTTCCCAGGTAACAGGGATTTTTAATGAAAGCACATAGTAACAAGTGTTAAATCCATTTATTTACTGTCCTGCTCTTAGATGTCTCATAGTCGCATTATAAGCTTCTATTTATACACACCTCTATTCATTTAAATTTTCATGCCATAGTACAAAAGATAAAAGAGGTAGGAAGTAACAAGAGGTTTCACTGTTTATAAAAAAATCACACTTGCATTACCCATGAAGAGTATGATTTCCAAAATTACATGGTTACTATCTTAGTGATTTTTGTGTCTACATTTGAATTTAAATACTGATTTCTTTTAAGAAGTCAAAAACTACTCTTGGCTCTGGTAGGAGACAATTTTGGAAATATTCAATTCTGTTCACTTTTTCACACAATCTGTCAGCACAGGCTGAGCCTGTGCTTTGACATGTGTGTACAAAAGTAGGTATAATACCCTGATGTTATTGGATGATCAAGGTTAGTCTTAGATTTCCAAGGTTAATAAAAGATGCACAGTCTGAATTCACTGAGGACTGAGTTCTGCAACTGAATTATAGCAGGTATAAAACACCAGCATTGCCAAGGCACATGTAATCTAATGGATGTAATTGATGATATAGTTCCTTGCAGAGGTAATTATTGGATCAGAATCTAGAAGTACAGGAAAGAATTGCTTTTCTATATGATCCTGAGGAATTGAATTCTGCACCAGGGCTCTCATTCTGCTGACAGCTGTAGCAAAGAAGCAACACTGTAGTAACTTGCTATGACTGATATTAAAATGCTGTTTATTACTGTTAAGATCATTTATTAACATATGAAAAACACATAGTTACTGTCATAGGTAGTATCTTGTATGGTCAGAAGCACTTTATGAGAAGTTGCTAAACGAAATTCTTTGCTTTCGTTACAAGCAACCTATTGATCAGTTAAAGAACAAGGTAATGCAATTGTTCTTCTGAGCAGTGTGAACACCATCAATAACTGGCAAACCAACAGTTTTTACTACTGAAATATTAAATACCCTGTTGCTATATATTTGGCAAGGTCCACTTCTCCTCTAACCACCTGATTTGACATTTTTGTTACTGTCTCTTCATCTAAGCATGAAATTAGAAGTATTACAGATTAAGTAGTTAAAAGTTAAGAAAGCTATTGGTCTTTAGGAAGAGCTTGTGGGAATCCAGTGGTCCTATGACGGGTTCAAGAAATCAAGCTCAGGTAGAAAAGGAATAGTATTCTGACTCTTAGTCAGAAAATGGATTGCTCAAAGTGGAATATTAAGTATTCCTGAGTATGATTACTTATATCTAATGCGCCTTCATATGTAGATTTATGTACAAAGACGTCATGATTCAGGGATGGCTCATGCTCCCATTATGTTCTAAAATATACCAGTTTAGGTATAGTGCACTATATTGGTATTGTCTTGAAACAGTTGTGGGCTGCAATCTTCTTAAAATCTTGGGTTTTCATGATTTCAAGTCATGCTCACTAGTTATAAAAGTTAGTCTTAGACTTAGAACATATACTCTGAAGAAGCAGAAACTAAAAAGGAAGATAAAAATTCCATGATTAAGGTGTGACTCTGCATTTAGCTGTATTTTTTTAGTATTATTCTCAATGAATACTAAAAATGTTAAAAAGCTAGGCAGACTTCACACGCCTCACACTGTGCCTTCTTTACAAGACTCAGAGTCTGTGTTTTCTTATCAGGACTTGCTTCGCACTTAGATTTCTTTCATGTCAAAAAGTAGACTGGGTTACATACATGCATCATGTATAATTTTTTTTAATGTCATATACATTCAACAGCCTTATCCCTTTTACAATTCTGTTCCTTTCTAATGGGAAAATAAAGATGCTTAACAATTCAGCTATATTTTTAATTCTGGGCAAAAGGAGAAGATAACAATAAGGTTTTAGAGCTTTGCAGTAAGCGATCAAAAGCTCTTTAAAGAGGATCACCTAAGAGAGAGTTTACTCTGAAGGCAAGATAGTACGCTAAATTTCATGAGGACTTGGCTTGCTTGTCAATCAGACATTGCAATAGCTTAGGAATGAGCTACTCCCTAAAGGTGAAACTAGTGAAAAATCCAAATATACAGAAAGGTTTAGGAAAACTATCGTTCTTGACACACGGTGAGAGTGTGTCAGCAGTAACAGGGAAAGTAGTGGAGTTGTATAGGCTCTTCAGCTGTACAGGACTAGAAAAACAAGACCTTCCCATGAGTGAGAGTGAGCCAGGAGCCAACAGTGACCTCGGCATGGGCAGTGGTCTCACTGATGAGGAGCAGTCCAACAGCAGCAGAGAAAGGCTGGGGTGGCAACACGTTGTGTTGGCTGTCCTGTGATTATCTACCAAGGAGAGGTAACTAATTAGGGCCAGGATATACCCAGAAAGCCCACTCAGTTCAGCAGGAGACAAGATCAGAGGTGAGGATAACTAGACCATGGCTCAAGACAGGTCTGCCAAGGTCTACACCAAAATGGGTCTCCTGGGCCCATGGGCAGGATGTGGGCAAGGGACACAGGTGAGGACGGCCAGGGCCATTAAGGCCTATTGGTCCCCTTCGTGTCCTTACAGCAGCAGCAGCAGAATTTCCTGGGAAGAGGCATGTATTCAGAGGATACCTTTTGTTTGTACATTTTTTCTGTAGTTTCCTGTGGGGTTCACTTTCTTTTTATAAATAAGTTTATTGCAGCCTTCTAGTACTTAAAGGGAGCTTATAAGAAAGATGTGGACAGACTTTTCAGCAGGGCCTGTAGTGATGGGGGTAATGGTTTTAAGCTGAAAGAGCAGAGGTTTAGACTAGACATAAGGAAGAAATTTTTTTATGATGAGGGTGGTGAAACCCTGGCACAGGTTTCCCAGAGAGGTGGTAGATGCTCCATCCCTGAAAAGGTCAGATTGGACGGTGCTCTGAGCAAGCTGTTCTACTTGAAAATGTCCCTGCTCACTGCAGGGCAGCTGGACTAGATGACCTTTGAAGGTCCCTTCTAACCCAAAGTATTGGGAAGTATTCTATGATTCTATGATCCTGTTCAGGTCTTTCTGGATGGCAACATGACTTTCTGGTGTATCAGCCACCCCTAGTTTTGTGTATGTGATGGGTTTACCTCAGCCTGACTCTAGGTGCTCACCAAGTCTATTGCTCGCCTCCTCAGCACGACAGGGTCGGAGAAATTAGGACGGAAAAAAACCCAAACAAACACATAGGTCAAGATAAGGGCAGTTTAATAACCAGAAAACAAAGGCTGTGCGTGAAAGCAAAAGAAAGCAAAAGCTCTCTACTTCCCATGAGCAAGCAATGTTCAGCCACTTCCCAGGAAGCAGGGCTTCGGTACATGTAGCGGTTGCTCTGGCAGATAAACATTAGAAAATGAATGCCCCCCCCGCTCCTCCTTTCTCTTAACTTTTATTGCTGAGCTAATGTTATTGATTATGGAATAGAATAAACTAAATTATGGATTACGGTATGGAATAAACGTTTTGCCAGTTTGGGTCAGCTGTCCTGACTGTGTTCCCTCCCATCATCTTGCCTACCCCCAGCCTACTGGTGGAGGGATGTGTTGGAGAGACAGCCTTGATGCTGTGGGAGCACTGCCCAGCAGTAGCCAAAACACTGGTGTGTTATCAACACCGTTCTAGCTACCAGTACAAAGCACAGCACTATGAGGGCTGCTATGGGGAAAATTAACTCCATCTCAGCCAGACCCAGTACAGTGTAACCTGCAAATTTGCTGCCCCATCATGCAGATCATTAATGAAGGGGTTAAACAGGACTGGACCCAGTATTGACCCCTGGGATGCAATCTTAGTTACTTGTCTGCAGCTAGACTTTGTACCACTGACCACCACTCTCTGGGCCCGGGCATTTAGTCACTTTTCAGTCCACCTCTCTGTCTTCTCATCCAGCCCATACATAACAGATTGTCCTTGATGATCTTATGGGACTGGGTGTCAAAGACCTTCCTGAATTCCAGGTAGGTAATATCACTGCTCTCCCCTCATCCACTAGGCCGGGCATTTCACTGTAGGAGTTTGTCATAGAAGTTTAAGAGTGATTGCATTCTTCCAGTCTTCAGACACTTGTCCCAATCACAATGATCAATGAAAGTTTGTCAGTAGTGGTCTCCAGTGACACCTGCCAGCCCACGCAGCACTTGCAAGCGCATTGCATCATGGCCCATGGATTTAGGCATGTCCAGTTTGCTTAAGTATTGTCTATCCTAATCCTGTTGCACCAAGGGTATGTCTTCCTTGCTTCAGACTTTTCCCCTTGTCCTTAGATTTCTGGAGGTTGGTCTTACAAGCACTGAGGTGAAAAAGGAACCTCAGCCTTTTCCATGTCCTTTGAAACTGGGACCCTGCCCCATTCAGCAACGGACTCATATTTTCCCTAGTCTTACTTTGCTATTTAGAGAAGCCATTATTACCTTTAACATCTTGTCCTGGTTGCAGCTGGGATAGAGTTAATTTTCTTTCTAATAGCTGATATAGTGCTGTATTTTGGATTTAGTATGGGAATAATGTTTATAACACACTGATGTTTTTAGGTGTTGCTAGGTAGTTGTAGTGTTTATACTAAATCAAGGACTTTTCAGATTCACATTCTCTGCCAGCAGGGAGGTGCACAGGAAGCTGGGAGGGAGAACAGCCGGGACAGCTGATCCATACTGGCCAAAGGGATATTCCTTACCATATAACGGTCATGCTCATAATATAAAACTAGAATTGGCCAGAGGCAGGAATCACTGCTTCGGGATGGGCTATCAATCACCAGGTGGTGAGGAATTGTTGCATTGTGCATCACTTGATTTTCGCTTGATAATGATGATGATGGTGATGATGATTATTATTACTATTATTATTTCCTCCTCCTTTGCTGTCCTATTAAACTGTTTTTATCTCAACATGTGAGGGTTTTTTTTCAGATTCTCTCCCTCATCCCACTTGAGGCACCAGGGAGTGGAGCAAATGGTTACATGGTGCTTAGTTTCTGGTTGAGGCTAAACCATGACATGCCTTGTGTGAGATTCAACTCTGGATGGGTTCTGGCTTTCCTAAGCATGTCTCTGCATTCTTAGACGGTGTCTCTGTATCCCTCCTGGGTTACCTGTACTTGCGTCCACCTTCTAGTCTGAGCTTTGTCAGAAACCCCTTGTTCATCCATGCAGGTCTCCAGGGGTCTTTGCCTGACTTCTTGCTTTTTGGGATGGACTGCTCTTGAGCTTGGAGAAGCTGATCCTCGAATACCAAACAGCTTTCTTGGACCCCTCTTCTGTCCAGAGCCTTATGCCATAAAATTACTTCAAGCAGATCTCTGAAGACACCAAAGTCAGTTCTCCTGAAGTCCAGCACTGAGATGTTGTTTTTTGCCTTCTCTCTCCTCTTGAGATTCTGAACTCCACCATCTCATGGTCAATGCAACCAAGGAAGCCAAGGCATATAATCACAGTGAGGTTTGAGAGACCAGGGAATGTATTTCATTTGACCGAAGTACATGGCTGGAAAAAAAAGCAGAAAAGTTTTGGGGTATATATACTGAAGAAGTTCTGTATGGAGCTGAAAAATTTAAAATTAATTCACACATTTGCCCTACAATTAACAGGGGAAGAAACTAATTATGTTCTAATCCCAGTTTGACCCTATGATATGTCTTCTTACATGCAAAAGTTTTGGGGTGGGGTGTCTGGCATTTTTAAGTTTTGGGGTTCTTTTTGTTTGGGTTTTGTTGGGGTTTTTTTTAGGTGGGAATTATTTTTTTTTATTTTACAAAGGTATTTCAAGAATGAACTCAACAACATTTCTAAAGTTCTTTGATCATCTGTGATCAAAGGTCCTCTGTAAGTGCAAAATATCAATTATTGAAAAGAAATTTAGGAACTGATAAGTATTAAGGTATCTCTTCTCTGTTTTAAGGTAGCTGTAATGTAATAAAATTTCTAATTCTTAAAAGGGTATCTTTTCTTCTCAAAATTCATTCAGAGGTTAAAGAACATATCAGGGCAGGCCTGTTGCAGATGGAAACTGTAACAGACCTTTAGCTTTATGCTACATCCTGTTAGTTTTTCTACTTCTTCCAACACATCTTCTCACAGGGTAGAACTCATTCGATGGTTTAAAGAGCACTTAATTAGAAACAAAGAGTTTCTAATTCTCCGAAATTACATAGCAAGTATAGTCTTTTGTGTTGAAATTGGTTCTGATATATGAAAGATTACTGTGCAGTGAATGGCAAGATTAGCGTGTAGTTAACTTTAGTTAGCTGAATTTTGTTGCAGGATTAGCTAAATAGAAATAAGAAAATGTACCAACTATGATACAAAATAATTTTTTTGACATTTATATCCCTTCTCCCTCATCTGTTCAGTTTTTCCACAGGAGCTTTAAGGGTATCATTGCGCCTTTTTATTCCCCTCAGCAATTAGGCAATATGAGGAGAAGATTACAAGAAATTATATCACAGGCAACTGTCTTTGTTCACTATTACCTACATACAAAAAGGGCTGTTTCTCTGAGCACTGTGGATGTGTGCCAACTGGGATATTCAGAAGTATTTTCTAGCTCCCATGTCCGAAAACTGCTTGTGGCCTTATTGCACACACTTTGTCCATCAAAAGAAACCTTACATGTGCACAGAGGGAGGCAATTGCAAAGAGCCAGAATGAGTCCCTGGTCTGTGTGAACAGGAACTTCAGCAGCAGTTGTAAAGGATTTGCCTGTATAGAAGTCAAGTTACACTCTTTTGGTTCATATATCTCAAATTGTCTTTTTAGTCAACACCTTCCAATTACCTCTCTTAATTTCCAGCTACTTAGGTAACACAACAAATGTTCCTCTTGTCATCTTTTTGTGTTTCCCACCCTATAGGGCTCTTTCAGAGTCATAAGGCTGCACAAACTTATGTTGTGAAGCCTTTGACTCCCGTTGCTGGTATCTCCATTTAGCCTCGTCATGGGCTAGTGGCTTCCATTGTTTTGTTTATTGCTGAGCAGAGGGTTGTTTAGTTATTCTTTAGTGGAAGCCCTTCAGAATTCTTCACAGGTTTAATATGCTTAGTAATGACACATGGATAAAAAAATTATTATGAAAAGCTCACTCAGCAGAATACTTGTAGATAGAATTCTGAAGTGTTATTGTTGCCAGAAATGCTGAGTACTAACCATTTCTGTCCTTTAATTGTGTATATATATGTGTGTCTCTGTGCGTGTATATGTGCATATGTGTATGCCTATAGAAAAACATACACACAACCTTTTACTAAACCCCTACTAATTCTGACATACATATTCAAAACCATTTATTTTAGCAAATGTCACATGTATTTATCAAAGATCATTCAAATATCAAACTTAGTTTGATTTGCATTTCCCAGACTTTGTCTTTACTATGTACCAAGATATTTATATGCTTGGCACTTCCGGAGTATAGTGGAACACACATATTTTAGAGGCATCACAATTACTGTGTGATTTCTGCAAAATGTAAAGTGATGGAAGTTCTGAATCAGAGAATGAAATTGCACGAATTAGAAGAGCAAATTTAAGCATTATCTTCGATTGCAGTAGATATCTAGATCCTCATTTGGATTTCACATCATATTTTCTGAAAGTATCACAAGGAAATCAGTGAGTTTATCCTTGTAACAGTGTGAAATAACATTTTTCCCCAATTAAAGTAATCAAGGAAAAGGAGGATTGCAGAGTTGAATACGGAAATGTTTTGTGCCCTATGCAATTTTACTTGTCATATAAAAGTGATTAATGCAGTAGGTGCAGAATTGCAACTTCAGAGCATAAGCAACTTTTTGAGGATAATGTTGATGTTGTCTTGGATACTGGAGCAATGTCTTCAGCAAAACTTTATCATTCATCTTTCTATTTCAGACCCCAAAACATTGTGGAATCTGTATATTTGCGTCTTGGTTTGCATCAGAATGAAACCTTTAACATTCAGAATTTATCATCAGCCACACATGAACATATCAATAAGCGAATAGTAAAATCATGATCATGGAAAAGAAACACTTGAATCCAGACTCTTCTCTGCCTAATTTGAAAATAAAACTCCATTTTCACACCTTATTATTACATTTTATTGAGAATAATATCTGGACTTGAATATTTTCATAATGAAATTTTCAGTTATACTTTTTAAAAACACTTCAGCTTGGCAAACTGTTTTTCTGATAGACAATATGTCATACTGTAAAAAAATCCTGGACCAGCTGTACAATGTTTGAACTTCTAATGCAATACAAAGATGCCCATTGTTATCTACTTATAAAAGAGTAGAGTTTCTATTTCAAGTATTCCTACACGCAAGTATTTCTACACGCAAAAAAAGATTGGTTACAAAATCCAGAGATTTTTCAAAATGCAATCCATTTTTTAAGTTTGTAGAGAAGGTTGTATCTGACAAGATCATCTTTGCAGGTATGGGGATGAGAAAATTACTTCGTCTTTTTGTTCATCTTTTTTTAATGACACCTGAGATTCCCTGGTAATTATGGGATTCTAGGAGATTTAAGAAAAAACAAAACAGCTAGAGAACACATAGTGCTAAAGGGTAATCTTCACAGAGTTCTCCCCCTTCCTTTTGCTTCTGACAGAAGCACCTTAACCATGGTGTCACCATCTAATTTTTTATGCAACTGTCTACTTTTTATCACTGCTTCATTTTACATCTCAGCAGGTCTGACTACCCTGAAAAATACACCTGCATAAAACCTGCAAGGAACAGAGAAAATACATAAGTAGGGGTGAAAAAGGAAAAGAGAGCTCTCTGAACTCTTATCACACCTTTTAGCATCTATTGGTTTCAGTCTCTTGTGATTCATTCACCCTTTCACTATGTAAAAGGCCAAAGAGAAGCTGCAGTGACACTAGCATTCAAGGTGAATATTAAGGAGGCAGGGACTCAGAGGAGAGCAATATTCAAAAAACCCATGGGAATAAAGGTCACAGAAAAAGAAGGAGAGATTAAATAGGAGCAGCATATAGCAATCAGTCAGACAAGTTCCTGCATCAGAGTGGTCCTTGAATAGTAAACGATGAGAAAGGAACCATAAAAACAAGAATACAGAGACAGCATTTTGTGAAGTTGTTGCTTTCCCCTCTTGCATTTGCAAACCTGGGCAAACCAAAATGCTGTTTCATAATAAAGCCAAACAGGTTTTTGTTTAGGATTCGTTAAAAAACATACGCAGAGGAAGCTGCTTTATGCCTTTTCCTAAAGGGCAAGGCATATTAACTTAAGCCCTTTATTGGGTTCACATAGCTAGAGAGCTTCCACTCTGTCTACAACCAGAAGGTGCAGGGCAGGAACAGAGCAGTTTCTGCGAGGGATCACCTGTGAGCACAACCCTGTGTCCTGGCCCACCACAGAATTATTCTTTTGTCTGTTGCCATGTCTTTTCCATTTCCTTATTGTACCAAGGAACTTTCTGCTGCCGCTGCCAAACACCATCAGTGGGCCATCATGAGAAATTTCTCCATGCCAAAGTGTGTAAGTTGAAAAAAGGCAAAACAATTCTGCTTATCCTTTTTTTTTCCCCTTAGCTCCATCTGTGATACTCAAAGCTATTTTCATACAACCAGAAAACAAAGTTTTGAATAGTTAAGTGGTTGTAAATTTTTTATTTGGGGAAAAAAGAAAAAAAAAACACCTTTTATTCCACATGTGATAAGTGGGAAATGAAATGAACTGAGAAGAATGTCAGGGGATGATGAATGGTCACTTTAATTTTCCTTTTCAGACATTTTATTTATTTTTCTCTTCTCCTTCTAATTCTTACAAATTGAGCAGAATTTTTGGGTGCTTTTCTTTTTCACTCCGCAGCTTGTTTTATAGAAAACATGAAGACACCATCTTCTAAAAATGTCTGTCTTAGAGAGAATATGCATTAATTTATGTGCTACTATGTGTTGCATGTGATACTGTTGTAGGCAAAAAAATAATTTAAGCTGTGAATGCCAACAGGGCACTGTGTGTGTGTGTGCTGACTGTCTACAATGGAACTTTTGAACTCTGAAGCAGAAGCCTGCTACTTGCTAGCTGCACTGGTGTGGGCTGGTTGTAACTTTTATTAACACCTGCACTAAAGAAAAGAGGCAAGACCTGAATCCTCCAATAAACCAGAGTCAGCGATTAGGAGTCTGATCACACATCGTGCTTCTGCACACAGACTAGGTGTGGAAAACTACGGGCTAGTGGTGAAAAAGAAGGCTTCCCAAAAAAGGGGTCCTAGAATGAAGAAGGGGACAAAGAAAGAAACAGGTGAAGACCCTGACTAGAGGAAAGATCCTAGAAGTGGGCAGATCCTGGAAATGGGTGAAATGCATTGAGAGGAACACCAGAGGATGCCCAGGATGCCAGGAAACCTGGGACTGATAACTGGGAGTGTGAGTGACACAACTTTCCGACTGACCTTCCAGGACCATCAAGGACCTCCCTGGTGGGAAGGGAAGTTAAGATCTAGTGCAGGTAGCACTGAGAGGGAGGGAGGGAGGGAGGGAGTATAGGAGATGGGCAAATAGGGTAAAATCTCTGATCTCATTGACTTTTAAATAAATCCCTATATCCAGATGATACACTATGGATTGTCTTTTACTTTGTCCTGCCTGTGACAGGTACTATACTAGTACCGCAGCTAATGAGTTTACAGCTTGAATGGTTATCTGTAGATCAGCAGTTACTGATGTGACTGCAGTTAAATTTCTCACAAAAATATCAACTATCTGAAATCTGCATTTTGTAATGTAACAAACTGAAAAAGCTGATATTTTAAAAGTAAAATTAATATACTTCTTAGTATTTTAATACAGATTTTTTTCCAAATAGATAGTTAGATATAATTTTTCATAAGTTTTAGACTATTACATCCTTTTTTTTAACCTTTACATCCTTTCCACCAGTCTGAAATCCTGTGGACTACTTTTGGAAGCTGCCTCTCTGTACATGTTTCCCAGCAGGCAGGCAGCTCCTGAATCTGCAAGTGAGAGCTCTCCCTCCCAGCTGACGCCTGCACACTAGCTACCTATAGCTTTCTGACCCTGTTTCCACAGAAACCACTAGAACATGTTAACTTTAAGAAATCTCATTTGAATAATGGAATATGTTCAACTTAAACAATATCACTTGTGGTAAAGAAACTGCTGTTCTTTTGCTTTTTGTTCTGCATTATATACATCCCAGACATTTCATGATTCTTTGTCACTTCCTTTTTAAAATGATAACATTTGCAGCAAGCATCTTGATAATTAGATGATGCAGTATGTCGTCTGCCCCTAGTAATGTAAAAGTCTGAAGTTTTGAAAGAGCAAGTTAGTTTTAAAACCAGACTCACCTATTATTATTTTGATATGGACAGAAAGATGAATGAATAACAACATGAATAGTTATTTATGGAAGAGAGCAAAGGAATGGACCCCAAGTCTCGGTCCCATCATGTGCTAATGCAGACAGATATGTTATATAATCCCTCTGATAAACCAATCTGTGTGGAAGTACCCTTTCTCCCATACATCTCTGGGAGGATATTTGGAATCTCACTTCTGGCAAGGCCAGATACATTCTTTAGATTTTTAGCTTAAATTTATGGTCTACTTGTTCTTTTGACAATTGCATATACTGGGTTATATCAGTAAGAACTTTTTTTTTCTTCTTCTTCTACCAGGGGAAGCCACACAGCTTATTAGAGAGGCATCTGAAGTATGACAAAGATACCATGATCACATACATCTTCATGTGTAACCATGTACACCCACCCCTAGGAAAAGGCCTGACCTGTGATCTCTGTGATCACACCTCATTGCTCACAGGTTATTCTTGCACCTTCATTTCCCATTCCTACCTTTCTTTCCCACATATAAATGTTGTACAAGGAGTTGCCTAAGCTGTCAGAACAATTCACAAAACTCAAATCTCATCCTTATTGTCATCATGGAAGATTTGTCTAGTCAAAGACTGGGTAGTGCTCAAGCAATGTTGCAATTAGGCAGAGAAACTGTAGTAAAATCTGGAAATAACTGATGTTTTATTTATTCCTCAGCACTTACTTGCCTTCTCAGATGGGTACTAACAATATCTTCTCCATGTTTCTCATTCAGTTTAGAAAAAACACCAAATTCACTGTATACCATTTCATAGCAGAGACGCCCCCCCCATTTACTTTCTCCTCCTAATAACCTTGTCTGTTCTACTTAGACGACTCTTCTGCACATAACGTTTTTATGGTACTTCATGCAACAGTTCTGGTATTTCTTAACCTCCACTGGCAATACCACTCTGAGATCTTCTTGTATTGTGTGCGCACCTTTTTCACGCATACAATGTATGGTTAACTCATTTTAATGTGATTTTCTTACCTTCTAATCTCCAACTAACAAATCACCATTTATAGCAAAAATTCTTATGATTAGTTCATAGAATCATAGAATCCTTGGGTTGGAAGGGACCCTTAAAGGTCATCTAGTCCAACCCCTCTGCAATGAGAACGGACATCTTTCACTAGACAAATTTGCTCAGAGCCCCGTCCAACCTCACCTTGAATGTTAACAAGCATGGAGCATCTACCACAGCTCTGGGCAACCTGTGCCAGTGTTTCACCATCCTCGGTGGGAAAAAGTTCTTCCATATATATCAAGTCTAAACCTATCGACATTTATTTTAAAACCATTACCCCTTGTCATACTGCAATAGACCATGCTAAAAAGTCTGTCCCCATTCCTATAGGCCCCTTTTAAGTACTGGAAGGCTGCAGTAAGGTCTCCTCGGAGCCTTCTCTTCTCCTGGCTGAACAATCCCAACTGTCTCAGCCTGTCCTCAGAGAAGAGGTGTTTCATCCCTCTGATCACTTTTGTGGCTCTCCTTTGGACCCACTCCAGCACGTCCATGTCTTTCCTGTGCTGAGGGCTCCAGAGTTGGACACAGAACTCCAGGTGGGGTCTCCCCAGACTAGAGAGGCAGAATCCCCTCCCTTGAACTGCTGGCCACGCTGCTTTGGATGCAGCCCAAGATCACAGAATCACAGAATCATTAAGGTTGCAACAGACCATTAAGGTCATCAACGCCACCATGCCCACTAAACCATGTCCCAAAGTGCCACGTCCACATATTTTTTGAATACCACCTCTCTGGGGAGCCTGTGCCAATGCTTGACCACTCTCTCCGTAAAGAAATTCTTCCTAATACCCAGTCTAAACCTCCCCTGGCACAATTTGAGGCCATTTCCTCTTGTCCTATTGCTAGTTACTTGGGTGAAGAGACCAACATCCACGTCACCACAACCCCCTTTCAGGGAGTTGTAGAGAGCGAGAAGGTCTCCCCTCAGCCTCCTCTTCTCCAGAATGAATAACACCAGTGCCCTCAGCTGCTCCTCATAAGACTTGTGCTCCAGACCCATCACTAACTTCATCATCCTTCTCTGGACACACTCAAGCACCTCAATGTCCTTCTTGTAGTGAGGGGCCCAAAACTGAACACAGTAGTCAAGGTGTGGCCTCACCAGTGCCAAGAACAGGGGCACAATCACTTCCCTACTCCTGCTGGCCACACTATTGCTGATACAGGCCAGGATGCTGTTGGTCGTCTTGGCCACCTGGGCACACTGCTGGCTCATATTCAGCCACCTGTCAATCAGCACTCCGAGGTCCTTTTCCACCGGGCAGCTCTCCAGCCACTCCTCCCCAAGCCTGTAGTGTTGCATGGGGTTGTTGTGACCAAAGTAAGGGACCCAGCATTTGGCTTTTTTAAACCTCATACAGTTGACCTCAGCCCATTGATCCAGTCTGTCCGGGGCTGCGAATGCACATTGGTGGTTCATGTCCAGCTTTTCCTCCACCAGGACCCCCAAGTCATGCTTGGCATCCCTTCCTCCCACAGCCTCTATTGATATCAGGGGTTGCCCTAACCCAGGTGCAGGACCCTGCACTTGGCCCTCCTGAACCTCATGAGGTTCACACAGACCCATTCCTCGAACTTGTCCAGGTCCCTCTGGATAGCATCCCATCCCTCAGACGTATCAACTGCACCACTCAGCTTGGTGTCATCTGCAAAATTATGGAGGGTGCACTCGATCCCACTGTTCATGTCATTGATGAAGACATTAAAGAGTACTGGTCCCAATATGGACCCCTGAGGGACACCACTCATCACCAATCTCCATCTGGACATTGAGCCATTGAGCACTACCCTCTGGATGCAACTGTCCAACCAAGTTCCCAAGAAGATAACCTCACACTGTAGTGTAGCACTCCATACAGTTTTTCGTATTTCAGTAATCTAATTTTTCTGATATATTCTTATCATTTCTGTCTGTAGCAATGATGCCTCTTCAGCAAGTTCAATTTTTGTGTTCCTACTTTTTTTTTGCCAACATGGATAATTATAATCTTACCATTAGTAAGACTGGCCAGAAGAAAACAACAGAATGGTATTATCTGATGAACTAGCCTATCCTAGATTCATTGGAAAAAAATGTATGCTAATCCAATAAATGCATTTGATAGCTATTGAAATATAAATGAGAAGTTGAGGAATGTAAGTATAGCCCACTGTATCCTCCTGAAAGGTAGGACTATCAGTACTATTAAAATGCAGAATGATGTCACTAAAAAATATCTGTTGGGGCTGTTACGCTCTGATGATTGCTAAAGAGAATTCTGACTAGTAGCTTTAACATAGCCTGTGAGTCTGTATTAAAACAAATAGATTAATAAAACAAAATAGAAGAGCTGTGGCAGAAGATCTATGTGTTTTAGATTAGAACTACTTGAACACCAATGTAACTAGTAAATTCTGCAGTTCATACTCCAAGCCACAACTGGATTCAAGATAGGGTAAAAATCAATGTGAAGTATAATACCTTATTTTTATGATTGCAAATAGTTCATAGTGAATTAATTCAGTAAAATGTGTTACTTATCTCCGTTGCTGCCTCGCCTTATAGCAGATAGCTAGTGCCTTTATCATATTCTAGGGAGTCAGCATCACAGAGGTTACATTTCCCATGATGTAACGCAGATTTGCAAATTTTACTAATCCTATGGGGACTTTTAGAACAGTTGTAAATTTCAGGGTCTACATCCATGCCAGTTGAATAACTTATGACTGGGAATGTTCCCGGGCATTGAGGACAGCCAACAGAGAAAAGTCCACATGTTTGTAGTAGCAAACTCTGACTTCTGAAGTAGACTGCATTCAAACTCTTTAAAAGTGATCCCTGAGGTGTTTTAACTCTTACAGTGTGCCTGGAAATTGTTTGAAAAAGTGACAGATTGAATGGACCAAAAGCACGCTGGCATATGTCCTTTCAAACCATGAGGACAGAAAATAACTTTCTTGAGAACAAGGATGTTCCCAGGTTAATTCACTAGGTGAGATGTAGTGTAAATCTGCTGTAGACCACAATGATCATGGGGGAGGCTCCTAAGATGCTGTGGGGAGGTTGTGGCCAGGCCCACTTTGGCCCATGGGAAGCCACACCAGGGCCAAGTCCCCATCATGATGCAGCCATACCTGGGGCTGACGAGAGTCCTGCTGTTCCAGGTGCCAACCCATGGGCCAATGTCTTGATTCAGCCTTGGCCTGTCCTTGTCCCCATGGAGGTGTCTGATGCCTGTGGCTGGAGTTAGCACCCTGGTCCACAGGGAGCTTGTGGGTGGTGCACTTCCCCCCCTGCCCTTCACCTTGTACCTGGGCTGCTCTAAGTTGCCTGAAAAGCCTTGGCCTCCAAACAAAAGGTTTGGAGGTTGGGAGCCCCTCAACCACACCAAGAACTCTTGTGTAGGCAAGGAGGAGAATGGCACTGAGTGTATCAGGAACTGATCACCTAAACAGAACTAATCGGTTATCTCCAGACAATCCTGGCAGCCTTACCACTAAAACTTGAGAAATCACCTGCCTGGATTGTGGAAACTCACTGATGCCTAAAGTCAATCATCTTCCAGTCCTATAGATAGTGGTCCCAAGTGAGACCCTTTGAGCTCTCCTGGACTGCAGCGGGCTGTGACCAGCATCTCCCTCTGAGTGGGATGACTCTCAGAGTCCATGAAACCTCAAGTTTGCGATCAGCTCAGAGGCTTGACTGTGCACCCATTGAGCGACGCAAAGCATTCGATGTGAGTATTTGGCCAAATTCGAGGGGGATATTTAATAGATACCTTGGTATATATCTATCTCCTTTTCTTTATATCTCTTTATGTGTCTCTATCTCTACACCTATATGTGTATGTGATTAAAGAATCTTAGGAAGTTTAAGCTGGTTATGCTGCTAAGTTTCATATGATTTGATACTGTGATTTTATCTCAATATCATTAACAAATTTGATAGCTGTTATTTTGTATTAGATTGTTGCCATCCTAAAGTTATACCAAGTACAACATGTATCACTACACCAGAATCACCGATACCCTATTCCTTCAGTCATAAACCATTGACCAACTCTGGGACTAGGAGTGGATTCAGCCGCACCTAGTCTCCTCTCTGAGAAGGAGTTTAGAAAGCAAGGGGGGCCACTCTGAACCTCGTGACTCAATGGGAGGGCATTCCTTTACTTCCCTTAACTAACCTTGGTCATAAACTGTTGACCAAGTCTGGGACTAGGGGTGGATTTCAGTCCACTCTGAACCTCGTGACTCAACGGGAGGGTCTCCCCTACTTTCTCTCCTCAACATACATACACATTAACTCGATTCGATACATGAGTAAATAATTCCAATTTAATTGTAATTTGGTTTCTCTCTGTATACTTTTTCTATGTTGAATAAGTAATAGAATGAACCTTGCCATCAAATTCTGTTAAGTTGTGCTTTTTATAAATTTATATTAAAATAATTTGCTTTCTGATATCTTTGGCGGTGATTCTTTAAGCCACTTAAATTATCCTTCACGACAGAGTGGCTCAGGACCCTGTGATGCCGTAATTGTGAGTCAGTAGAGATGAAAGAAATGTCTCAAATTTGGGGAAAATTTATTTAGCTCTAAAATATATAAACAAACAGTATATTTCTGAGTCAATTTCTAAATTTATGTGAAACAGTCAACACTTCAACTTTCCATCTTGCTTTGGGATTCAAACAAGAACATGAATTGTCAGATTTCCTATAAGGAGAAAAATTCAGTTTTTCTTACTTAAAGCTAAGGTTTAAAATGACAGTGCAAAAAAAAAAAAAAACTATCAATGATAAGATAGAAAATTCAGCAAAAAAACCAAGATTCAAAGTGTTAAGTGACTGCAAATTATAGGCTAAGGCTGACTGCAACCTGATTTATATAGGTATAAGCCCTAAACAATGTTAACTACATCTGATATGATTCGCTCTTCCCCAGTCCATATTCAACCTGTAGCTAATTTTGCAGAAATATGATTACTGAATGATCACCTAAGTATAGAGATAGACGTAGGATGTTTCTCCTCTCATTAAACTTAAGAAATAGTATCTTATTTCAAAGAGCCTAGGAACATGGAGAATATTTGCAAGACAACTATTTAAATCAAGCTATTTACTTCATTCTTTTATCTTGTAGCAAGATATTATCGTGTTTTTTTAAATTATTTCTTTTTATAATATTTGTTTCTGAGCCACAGTGTCCTCTTAGAGGCTTCAGAGTGTTAAGTCTTCTATTAAAAATACTTTATGCCCAGAGCAAGTATGAAAATATAAGACCAGATTATTTCATATAACATATACATATCATATAATTGACTGAACAAAGGAAAGGTTCCTTCTATTTCAGCAGCTGGAACAGATTGTTATTTAACAGAATAATACTGTATTCTAAATTATGGGCTACATTAAGGTTTTGAATAGTCCTGTGACAACTACAAATGCTCAAGTCCATGACAGAATTGTAAAGAAAAAAGGAACATTCATAAAGAAATACTGCTTACCAATGGGATATCAACATCCTTGGGAGGAGAGAGGCTGATCAGAGAGGTGCTATTGCTCTTCTCAGGCAATATTCAAGATACAGGCATCCCACAGATTGCCTGGAAGGTGTGCATACTGAATTCACACCTTCTGACATTATATGGAGAGTCCCTTTCTTGTGGACAGTATAAATTCCATCCTGCAGTCCAAAATCTACAGTTCTTCAGATTTCACATGAAGTGGTGGGGCACAGACAGCAAATGATCTCTGAAGAAACACCTTCTTAAATTATTTAAAGCTTTATAGATAATAGCATCTTGAACAGAACCTAGAGTGGAACACTGGTATAGAATGGTCTCTCCACTGTGTTGAAACTTAGATGAAATGGATTTATGACAGATTCAAGTTTATGTCCTTCCTGATGACATTCCTATCCATCGGGGTAGTCATCAGGACATAAAAATCCAATTTTTCAGGTTGCTATTACATACTAACAAGTGAAATGGTTGCTATAACATCTCATTAAGTATTACCTGTGAACTAGAAGGGTTCTAAAGGGGATCTGCAAAGTTGCCACTGAAGAATGTCATTCGCCTTTAGACTAATGCAGTCAAGTATGAACCTATTCTTTTCCTCTTCAGAGATTTGAATAAAATTCTTGAAGCTTTCAGGTGAAGGTCCTTCTACCAGAATATTGAAATTTTTTAAGTTTTTCTCTTAGGAGCTCTTTCACTATTATAGTCATGATAAGAGTCACCAGTTTAGACTGAAGTCTCTGAAAACAGAGAATTTGCAGCTCTCTTATGCTGAACAAGTATCTTAATTTCTCCTCTTTTTGTTCCAACACCTTGCACATATATCCTGGTTTATCATCTATATACGATATTATAACCATATATATTGTATGATAATCACATATATGATATATATGTGGCATGATAATTTTATATATGTTTATAAATAAAATTAGCTAATAGTATTTGTAAATCTGTATCAAATTCAACAAACAGTTTTGGGATGACTAAATTTTAGCAAGTCTACTGTTCACAGATAATTTTTCTCTGACTCTTGATGAATACCTGATAAACATTCTTGGAAGCAATCTCTAAAGTCATGACCTAGCAGTTTAATACGTTTACTTTCATCCTATTTTTATTTCAAATGATTCATCTAGAAAAATGTCCTACAAAGGCACCAAAATGTCATACTGTCGTGGTTTAGCCCCAGCCGGCAACTAAGCACCACACAGCCGCTCACTCACTCCCCCTCCCGCAGTGAGACGGAGGAGAGAATTGGGAAAAAAGCTCGTGGGTTGAGATAAACACGGTTTAATAGGACAGAAAGAAAGAAGGAAACAACAATGATAACAACAATAATAATATTGACAAGGAATGTACAAGAACAAGTGATGCCCAATACAACAATTGCTCACCACCCAGCGATCGACAGCCCGTCCCCGAGCAACGATTCCCGCCCCCCGGTCAACTCCAGTTTATGTACTGGGCATGACGTCATATGGTATGGAATATGCCTTTGGCCAGGCTGGGTCAGCTGTCCTGGCTGTGTCCCCTCCCAGCTCCCTGTGCACCCCCAGCCTGCTCGCTGGCAGCCCAACACGAGAAGCTGGACTGTCCTTGACTGCTCAGCAACAACCCAAAAAATCAGCACATTGTCAACAGTTCCAATCCAAAATCCCAAATCCAAAACACAGCCTCACACTGGCTTCTGTGAAGGAAACCAGCTGTATCCTGGCTGAAACCAGGACACATACGCTATATATACACACACTTTGCTACAATGATCATTGCTGGTACCGGAATGTACAGGAGGTAAAAAAATCAAAGTAGAGGCTAAAACACACAGTATCACCTTTACAGAAATGTGAAGGGTTTGACTGAGATTTCTGAGTGACAGCAGTTGAGTCACTTCACAAATTTTCTTTTTTTCAGAACCAAGTCCCTGCAACTGTTATATATTATATATCCCCAGCCTCTTGTCAGCCTTTTCTCCACACAGAGTTTTGGGGATCTTCATCAGTTTACTTAATGTCTGCACAGCCTACAATCCTGCATGTGAACTTCCAGTAAAATACAATTATAAACAATACTAATGAAATGTAAATATGCTGTCTACTGCTAGGAAAATTAATTTGGCTTACAAATATACAGTAAAAAAGTAAAAGGAAAAAATATATGTTCTTAAATGAGTTCATATCAGTTAAACGAATATTTATACACAGAGAATCCAAAATTTCCCAATGATTGCCAAGCTAAGAAATAGAGATATATTTTGAATTACAGAGTGTAAAAGGCTTGCCACTTGAAAAGCTCTTTTGAAGTAGTTTTCATCTGTAAAAATGTTCTTTCCAGGAAGGCTTGTACCACTCATTTTAACTTTTCCTCAAAGGGCTTCCAAGGTAGAGTTTGGAGTATTGCAAAAGAATTGCGCTCAGGTTTCTGCCAAGAAGATACAAATGAGACTTCCAGACCCCCTGTTGCTAGGTTCTGCATACACGTGTAGTAAGGATTTAAACTACAAGGCCTTGACCCTGCAAATACTTACACAGCTGCTGCTTAACTTTGTGAATTTTAATAGATCCTTTGAATCAACTAGTAAAATCAGGCAGGTGTGTAAGAGTGTGGGCTCAAGGCCTGGTTTACACCACTCAGTGAAGGAAAACGGAATATGTAGACAAAGATATGCAACTTGATAAGCTGTTATTATCTAATTTAGCTACTAAGCCAATACTTTGATATTAAACTCCGGAACAGAGATTGTGTTCTTATCTTGTGTCTGTAGAGCAGTGACATTCTGATCTGCAATAGGAATTATTCATACAAAGAAACTGCATATACAAAGAAATCTTTATATTTTCTCTGGAAATAAATATTTTTTAATCAAATTGTGTCTTGGACTAAAGCTTCTCAAATATAACTTTTTTTTTCTCTTGTATATTGTCAGACAATATACATTTCATGCTGATTAAAATACGTTTGCCATTTAAAAGAGATACCTATAAACACATATAACAAGCAGTCTGCATTGTGAAAGTAAAGATTTGTTTTATGAAGGCCAATTAAAAATAGCAAATAAAACTCATACTGTGAAGATTAGATTGTTAAAAGCAAATGATCCTCAAGATCAGAAATCTAATAATTAGAAAACAACCCATTATTGCAGTGTAACATTGTTTAACTATCCACACCATTTATTCCATAGCATATTTTATATCACTAGAGTGTGAAGGCCTCCAAATTATTCTTTTTATCCTTCCAGTCAAATCTGTACTTCACTTGGTCAGTGTGACTTGGTGTTTTCACAAGACAAGCAGCTCCTAGAAAGTTTTTTCAGCTTCAGCAAAGAAAATGATAACAGGATCATCCTTGGTTATGTTGTTGTTAATGGTTGGTTGGTTGGTTTGGCCTATTTTTCCAGATAGGGTGATTGCTGAAGGAGAAGATGAACTGGGGTATTAGACAGTTGGTCTTCAGTTCAGTGATCTGGATATTTTCATAGGAGATAGGAGCTTATATTCGTTATTTCCTTCAACTAAGGAAGGTCTAAAATCCTTATCTTCTGACCCATGTGTTCCAGTTACTAGGAAATCATCAGGGAAAAAGAGAGAGTCTTGCTCTTCTGGCCAGATGTGTCTCCAATTCGAAGTAGTGACCTTGTTCTTCCTTCTCAAACACAATTCCTTGGAAGAATAAAAGTAGTCATTTACCCCCCTAGAAAGCAATTGGTCTTTGGACCCTTGAGAGGGCTTAAAAGCATCTCTATAACCTCAGAGTTTGTCCACTCTGAGGATAAAGAATGAAACAGAGACCATTCCCCTTTCCCACACTTAGACCTTCCAAATGATTCTCAGTATAGGGATGGATCATATTGTCCTTATGAGGCACCTAACTCTTTTCTTATCCTGCGCAGGAAGATGTGCCTATCTATCTCCAAAGAGATTGCACTTTAAAGGTAGAGTGCATTTCATCTTCTGTAGTCTGTCATTTGCAAGCACTTATATATCCTATAATATTAATTACTGGATTGTAACTAGACAACTACGCAAATATTCACAGAGGAACTGGCTGTCAATATTTACAGTCACTAAGAAACATCAACTTTTGAGAAAAAATTTTCACCCTATACAGGAAGATTTATTTATTTTAAAATACCAATAAAGGAATTTTTCAAAATTATTTCATTTAAGATCAATCAAAATATTATACCTGATCTAATGCTGACCTTTAAATTATTTGTTCATAAAAGCCCAGTCCAACTCTAGCCTATACACTATAAACAGATTTCCAAGCAAAAAGGCTCAGAGTTCTCTTCTGACCCAGTTAAGTTTCTGACCCATACAATATTCTCCTTTGGATGAAATAGTATTTTTGTAATGAAAAATATTCCATGTTTTGTATAACTCTATTACTAAGGATTTGATTCCTTATATTTTCCTGCTCTATTGAGTATAAAGTTATTTGTTTTCTGCAGGGAAGAAAGATCAAATTCTGTTTATACCATGAAACCAGAAGAAAATGGTTATAGAACTTGTTATATGTAATTGCTATACGATCTTTATAGATCATAATATTTTTATTTTTTTGAGGTTTCAATTGACATAATCTGGCATGTTGTTGAGATTTTTTTTAAAGTGGTAAGAATGCTAGATTTATATATTAGAATCTCATATTTCCCCTATTTTTATTGCTGATATATCAAGAACTTTTTCTTATTTTACGTTAATGTCACATTATACCATTTCCTAATGAAAATTGATATAAAGTAAATTATATCACTCCAGTCATACATATGCACTTTAAAGGTCCTGAAAATTATCAGAATAACATAACTCAGCTTAATTTAGATGAGAATCAAGTACTTATTATTTATATCATGTCAAACATTTATATATTTTTAGGCAGAAAACTTCCTTGAAGTAAGGACAAATTCTTTCCTTCTAAAAAGTTATTCTGTGTTGAGCATCACAAAAAATGGCAGCTGCCAGCACATATGTGTCAGCTATTTTGAAAGTAATTTACCTGATAGTACTGAAATAGATCAAACATTTCAATAATGATATACCTTCAGGATCTACATGCTTCAGTTTAGGTGTGCAAATATATGCATAGTGGAGAGAAATGGAAGAAATTATGCGAAAAAGTCTTGTGAATATAATTTTTGTTTCCTCGGGAGTGGAACCTGAATCGGTATGGCAGTGATTTTCTATTTCCACATAGCCAAGCAGCAGCTAGTTTGCAGATATACACTGCAACTGTCTGAGAGCTAATGAAAACCAGCAAGATTTACCTTTGGTTTATAACACTTAAAGATTTAATCATGTTTCTTGGAGAGATAACACAATACAAAAACAATTTGGGTAGAATAAACTTGTGTTCAATAAGTAACTTCAGTCCCAAATATATTTTGTGGAGAATAACAAAAGGTATTTTTTTCCCAAAGTAGAATTATCTCAGTAGTTGGGGATTTCTCTTAGTGTGTGGGAGGATGACTTGGTTGTGGGATTTGAACCTTGGTCTTTTGACTTGGTTGTGGGATTTGAACCTGGAGATTTAATGTGCTATGTGGTCTCAGTCCTGCTGTGTGAAAAAACAGTTTCTTACTAGCAAAACAAATTTTAAACCATTTTTCTATTTTTGTGATTTGAATACATGCACAAAGTTCCTATGATTAGGGACCAACAAGAACTTGAATATGGACATTTCAAGTTCCATAGGACTCCCAACCACTGCCAATATCTATTAGCTAGTTGGGGGCAGAATATACTAATTTATTTCTGATTAAAAAAAAAAACACACCAACAAAAATACACAAAACCAAAACATCTTGTTTTCTTTTCACAAACAAATGTAAACAACTTCCAAAACCCTGAAGCTTAACAGAAAATATAATTTTTATTTTCTGTCCTCTTCTACTACCAGTGATTAGGTGTTACATATTATTTGGTTCTTCTGGGGTGTACCGATTGAGATAATGAAGGTTTAGAATGGTGACTTGTCATCTGACCATTTTCCTACTGGGTGTCAAGTCACAGCCCTAGACTTTACCATCATCATATATTACCCATGCAGGTTAATTTTACATTCATGAAGCAGAGAAGTAGTGATAGATAATTTTAAATCATAAAGAAGGACAAAAAGCATAACTATTTAACACACAAGGCTGAAAAAAGTGAGAATAAGACAAATAAATGTGTAAAGGATGCAATCAGAATGTGTCTGGAAATAGGCTGAATTTCAGGAAGAGGATGTAGACTAAAATAATATACACCAGGTCAAACTAAAATTAAAGAGTGTTGGCAACAAAAAGAATGCAACAATGGAAGTTTTGGTTAGCATGAAAATGTTATACTAGGTTCTGTATACCTCATAACAAGGAGCATGCTCTGCCCAGGAGGTTTACAGTGCTAATGGGCAAAAAAGCCAAAGAATTCAAAGTGGAATTAAGGTGCAGAGAAATCAAGCCCTGAGGGTGCAATCATTTTTCTGAGTTAGAAGGAAGATGAGGAGGACATGAAGGAGCCCAGCTCTTCTCGAAGAGAGATATAGGACAACTTTAGATGTGCTGTCCTGCATGGTGGAAAGAGCTCAACCAAAGGGATGATATATGGTGCCCTCTTAACTTCTCCTCTAGACTCCTTAAATTGCCTCAAAGCCCATTACCCCAGAAGTCCCTGCTTTTCATTAAACACAGTACTTTTCCTGACCTCATAACAAAGTTGTTCTCATCTGTACCCTTCACTCTTCTTATGCTTCACCTGTGCCTCCTGATTTGTCTAAGAGTCCCCAAACTTACACTCAAAAGCTGTCTCTACTTACACCAACTTATTCCTCACTGAAACCTCCTCCCTCCCAAGGGGTTTAACATTTGATTCCCAAATCCCCTGGTCCCAACCCTCATTCCTACATGACATTAGTAGCGCTAGCGCTCCCAAAACTGTGGCTATGTTTCATCCTGCACCACTTTAGTTACCAGGATCTTTTGCTGCTCTCCCTAACTGACTGTTGGAGCCAGGTGACTCCTGACACTTTTGGCAACAAAAATCATAGAATCACAGAATCATTAGGGTTGGAAAAGACCTCTAAGATAATCAAGTCCAACTGTCAACCCAACACCTAGCACCCTGTCCAACTGGATCTTGAAAGTCTACAGTGATGAGGACTCTACCATGTTCCAGCTGAAGTTGTTCCAGTGAATGATTGTTACTGTACAAAATTTCTTTCTTATATCAGAGGCAAGCCTGTGGGCATGAACCCTTTAAATTCTGATGGGATTTGGAAAACTGTATACAGGGAAGTGATTAAAATTAAAGAATCTGTGCCTCTGCTCAAAACAGGAGACCAGGTCAGAGTGTATACAACAAAAGAGGGATCTGAGAAAAGTTATGAGCAGATATTCAGGGATTAAATTTTCATAGTAGCTGAAACCGTGAAAAGGAGGCAGATACTCATATACCACTTAATAGACTACAATCACAAAGCAATCCTGTTTTATCCTGAAGAATTTCAAAAAGTGAGTCCTGACATGGACAGAATCTACAAGGGTGACCTTTGTTTTAGATGAACGGTTGTATCAATTGAGTGGGACAACTGGTTGTGTAAATTTTCTTCCCTAAGATCATCGATAGAAAGTAGTATTAATTTCCTGAGCCAGCTAGACCAACATGTTGGAATCACAGAATCATTAAGGTTGGAAAAGACCTTTAAGATCATCAAGTCCAACCATCAATCCAACACCACCATGCCCACTAAACCATGTCCTGAAGTGCCATGTCCACACGTTTTTTGAACACTGCCAGAGATGGCGACTCCACCACCTACCTGGGCAGCCTGTGCCAATGCTTGACCACTCTCTCAGTAAAGAAATTTTTCCTAATACACAGTCTGAACCTCCCCTGGTGCAACTTGAGACCATTTCTCTCATCCTGTCGCTAGTTACTTGGGAGAAGAGACCAAGACCCACATCACCACAACCCCCTTTCAGGTAGTTGTAGAGAGCGATAAGGTCTCCCCTCAGCCTCCTCTTCTTCAGACTAAACAACCCCAGTTCCCTCAGCCGCTCCTCATTAAGACTTGTGCTCCAGACCCCTCACCAGCTTCGTTGCCCTTCTCTGGACACGCTCAAGCACCTGAACATCCTTCTTGTAGTGAGGGGCCCAAAACTGAACACAGAATTTGAGGTGCAGCCTCACAAGTGCCGAGTACTGGGGCACAATCATTTCCCTACTCCTGCTGGAGTATTGTTGATACAGGCCAGGACACTGTTGGCTGCCTTGGCCACTTGGGCACACTGCTGGCTTGTGTTCAGCCGGCTGTCAACCAGCACCCCCAGGTCCTTTTCCGCTGGGCAACTCTCCAGTCACTCTTCCCCAAACCTGTAGTGTTGCATGGGGTTGTTGTGACCCAAGTGCAGAACCCGGCACTTGGCCTTGTTAAACTTCATACAGTTGACCTCGGCCCATCGATCCAGCCTGTCCAGGGCTGCGAACGCACATTAGTGGCTCGTGTCCAGCTTTTCCTCCACCAGGATCCCCAAGTCCTTCTTGGCAGAACTGCTCTCAATCCCTTCCTCCCACAGAACCAAGCCCTTGGGAACACTGCTTGTGACCGGCCGCCAGCCGGATTTATACTCCGTTCACCACAACTCTGGGCTTGACCGTCCAGCCAGTTCTTTACCCAGCGAAGAGTAAACCTGTGTAAGCCACGAGCCACCAGTTTCTCCAGGAGAATGCTGTGGGAGACGCTGTCAAAGACTTTACTGAAGTCCATGTAGACAACATCCACAGCCTTTCTCTCATCCACTAGGCGGGTCACCTGGTCATAAAAGGACGTCAGGTTGGTCAAGTAGGACCTGCCTTTCATGAACCCATGCAGACTGGGTCTGATCCCTTGGTTGTCCTTCATATGCCCTGTGAGCACTCTCAAGGTGAACCTCTCTATAATCTTCCCCGGTACTGAGGTCAGGCTGACAGGCCTGCAGTTCCTGGAATCCTCCTTCCAGCCTTTCTTGTAGACGGGCGTCACATCGGCAAGCCTCCAGTCTTCTGGGACCTCCCCTGTTAACCAGGACTGCTGATAAATGATGGAGAGTGGCTTGGCAAGCTCCTCTGCCAGCTCTCTCAGTACTCTTGGGTGGATCCCATCAGGCCCCATGGCCCAGTTCTTGCATTTTCTGGGGATTTCAAAATCCAGGATGCTGAAGATGATAATCAAAGTCCACCTGAACAGGAGTTTGGGGAAGAATTGGACACTATCTTTCAAAAAATGCTGCTTTCCTAAAAAAGCAGCAAAATGCCTTAACCCTATGCCATGATGAAAAGACTAAAGCTTGATCACCAAGGGCTTCTGTATTGCAAAAGATACAGAGCTGAGGAGATATGTTTTTGTTCCAAGATGATTGTACATTCACTATAGGCAAGGAGAAATGTGAATTGCAGTGTTCCAGTTCAGAAATGGCAAGCTGTCTGAAGGATGAATCCCCTTCAGGTGTAGCCTCATCTCACCATTGATTCTCTCTCTCCCCTTCCTGTATGTAAAAAGTCAAACTACTGTGCTTTCATTCATTAAGACCAAGCAAATTACAACTTGGTGCGAAATTGGGCTGTTTTGCTGGCAACCAAAATGTCCAGGCTAAAAGTAGGCCACCTGGGTGATTACTAAGGTAGGAAAGTACATCCCTGCTGATGTTGAGGCATAAAGAGAAAGTAAAACCCAAAAATTTGGAGGGATGGATGTCCAGGAAGGGAAAGTCATTCAGTTGACATCTGGTCATCTGGTGGAGTGAAGGAGAAAGAGACAAAAAAAGGACTGATGAGCAAACTAAAACATGTTTGCTTTGCACATGGAGAGATGTAACCAACTGAGAGGTGTAAAAAGAAGTTGCTTTACAGTAAAGGTAAAGGTTAGTAACACAGAACTGTACCAGGCAACTCTGAATGTGCCTGTGGTGAGTCCTGGCACAACTGATGGCTTTTACTTCCAGAACTGAAGCACAAAGGCTAAAGGCTGGAAAAGAGAGTAAGGCAGCAGGGGGCCATATGCAAACTTATGGGAGACAGAAGAAACTGCTTAATATTTTTCGTGAGCTAAAAAGGCTGCAGTTAGTTCGCAATGCTGCCCTGGCTCTGCTGAGAACTGAAAACTGCAAGTAAAGCTATGAAAGACACCTTCATCAGCTTATGAAGTACCAGTGTGGTGCAATGCATGGCTTGTGGAAGCAGGTAGGAAGGCAAAAAGTGGCGTTAGGTGTAGCATAAAGCATAAGATTTTTTTAGAGAAGACACTTTAAAATAACATATTATGCTTCAAGAATTGGTTATCATCATGTTTCTCTGTGTTGTAAGAGTTTTCTTTACTTCCTTAATGAAACTGTTGCTTTTTAAGCTACTTTCTTCACATTTGTGAGTGTGAAAAATTAGCTCCCCAGAACACCAGGAAGTTTAGTATAAACTCTCCCAAGAGTTTTTGCAGTAATCTCCTCAAATTTGAATCAGCCCTTTTTTCTGCCAATCAAGACCTGGCAGAAGGTACAGTGGGAAAACCAGGCATATGGAATAAGAGTCTGTGGTGGAAACAGAAACTAAGCCAAGATGTCTTGAGTCTCAGTCTTACCTTAACTGCAAGACTCTCAGGTGCCTCATATTTAGCAGATGTGGGTACTCCCATTTAAATCATAGTTTCTGTAGTCTGTTTTCCTTTTGCCTTTAATGTCTTCTTTGCTGGCTCAGATGTGGGAGAATTAAAATGAAGAGGGAGATTATCAGCAGTAAAACTGACCTGCACAAGTTGTCAGGTAAACAACTGAAAAATTATTTGTTTTGTGTAATTTCTTACACTTAACAGAGGAACTTGTTTATCAGGCAGATAATTAATACAACATATGTAAAATCTAGCATCTGATGAAATTTTAGCTCATAAACATCTACACTATTACATGTTTGTATTTCTGCAATACTTACAATACCTGAGATTGGATCACAATGGGGGAAATCCATAAGGGTTTGAAGAGGTTGAAAACCCATTAATTCAAGTAAGATGAGCTTTTTTTTCTAAAACCAGATCCATAAAATATGTTGCCATAAATGGAGAAAATTTGACAAAAGTACCACTGAGGCTTAATTATATTTTTTGGAGTGGCTCCATGTTACAGCATGCAAAGAACACTGACCACTTTTCATTTTTAATGAAAAATATCCATGTTTTCTGCCAGGGTCAGAGAGCTCACTATGTTAAATTAACTAATGATTCCTGTGATGTCGATTTTTCAGCCATGAAATGTTGTTTGGCCAAGTAGCTCCATCATATGTATAAAAAAGAGCAAAGAAAAAGGTTGCAAGACTGAATTTAGACAACACTTCAATTCCCTCAATCCTAAAAAAACCGACCATGCTAATGTCCCTTGCTATGAGAAAAAATAGCAAGCAGTCCTCTCTTATAACAACTGGTATCAAAGGGTAGTCCCAAAAGTGGGGAAATTATAGTTTTACCTGTCAAAAATATTTAATTCAAAACAACTTGAGTTCAGCTAACTTCTGATGTTCTGTTAATAATGTTTCACTTGAATTTACGGAGACTTTTTGCAAGTCTTGAAAAATTTTGCAAGGACCTTGAAAAATGAGGGGACTCCAAGTGAAGGGCAGACATGTCTGAGAAATCTGGCAGCTGAAATATCACAAAAAAATAAATTGACTTGGCTCAAAATGAAACCCAGTGTATATATAATTTTGAGTGGGGGAATGTAGTTTATTCACATCATTTTGAAATACAATAAATAAAAATAAACTGCTGCTGGATCAGTCTTAAACAGTTGTTTCATTTGCCTCTGAAATACTGAAAAACTGTTTCCTTTCACTTTAAAAAATGAAAAATGACATTTCAAAACAAACAAAAAATATTGCATTACAGTTGTCAAAATTACATGTTTGGACACTTATTTCCAAAACAAAATATTAAAATAAAGTATATTTACAAAATTTGAATTTCCTTTTTTCTCATAAATGTACTAATAATTTATATCCATCTAAAATTCATTTTTGGGACCAAATTGACATTGATAAAAGAATGTATCTAGTTTTCTGGATAGGACAGAAGCAGGATTCTATTTTTTTTTTTAAGTAACTACTATTGTAAATGTCTAGTAATTAAAAAATCTCTCTTGTTTTTTTTTCCTGTTGGTCTGTTCCACTGAACTTTCCCAGATGGTACTCCCTTGTTAGGGAAGCTAGAGATTAATTCTTTGTTCAATATTATTCTTTTGTTACTCTTGGTAGCAATGATCTAGTGGTCATATAAGTAGATGATATTTTACTCTCTTTTTTAGAGATTCTAAAAAAACCCAAACAAACAAACCCCTTAACCTGTGCTTATATGGCAGTTGTCACCCAGAGCTCAACATCATCTGTAGACGTGTAATACGAAGCGTGTTAGCACTTATGCTCACACCTGTGTGGGACCTAATAGCAGATCCTAAGTAAACCAGGACTAATTCTGCCCAATATACAGATTTTCTCTCAACTGTTCTAATGTAGCAAAGCACCCAGTTCCTACTCTATCTTACCAAAACTGTGTTCATGATTATAACCTTCTTTGCGCATAGGTTTACCTTTAACTGTAAGAATTCCTAAGAAACTCAAGCAGAGCCAGCAATTCTATTTTATCCACCATTTCTGCTCTGGCAAAAGATTACCAAACCACTGTACTCTACAGGAACTTAACTGCTGGTATACCCTCTCTTCCTCCACTGGCACCACAGAAAGAGTATGTAGGAATAATTATAGTAGCCATAGACTACCCTAGTTTGCATTAGTGCCTCTGCCTTCAGTCAGTCTGAATTATTCTCACCATTATCATTTAAAACATTGAAACAATGTATTTCTTTTGTTTTGCAGTCTTGCCGCACTATCTGGACTGTGAGTGCAAGGGGGGAAAAGTCATTAAGAAAAAGACTAATTCTGAGAAATGGAAAATTGAATTATTGATTGAGAGGTTTCCTGATACTCCACATAATCCCAGAAAAAAATAATTTGTCTTCTTTTGGAAAACTTTCAAAATTTTAGTAGTCCTCTTTCCATTACATAAAGGAGACGCTGTGTAAATAGCCTATAAGAGGTATTTCATTTTATCATGCATAATTATCTTAGATTGTGTCCAATGCTTAGCCCTAAGAAACAAGCCATTATTGTTGCTGTGATGTATAATGTCCTCCATAAAGAACCTTTAAAGTAAATAAAGATCTTTGTTCTTTTATGCATTATATTTTTTTTTTTTGTTCTCACAACACCAAAATGAAGGCAAGAGGGGCCCTTATCATACACAGTTTAGTTCTCACTGAGTTTCAAAGATTCCCAGGCCTCAATACATGCTGAAGAATATACTCCGTTGCAGGATAATTATTATAACTCCAACAGAATTCCAAGAAAAAAATATAAGGTAATACCTCAGTATGAAAGGGAAGTTATTGAACAAATTTATTCATTTTCATAATTCACTTGCTATATCTCTATGTAACTTTAAATCTCAGTGATGTCAATGTGGGACTGCAGTCTATCAGAGAAACCCTCCTCTAAATCTCTTGTAAGAACACATGTCCTTCTCAGAATTGCACAGAGCTTTGCTTGTGAATTTTCATAATTGATACAAGATGCAGAGAGGTGATAGAGCAGGAAACAACAGAAAAAAATTAATGAAATACCTTGGAAAAGCAAACTTGTGCAGAATGAATATTGTCTTTCCAGCTGCGTGTTCAGCAGAACATTCTCCAAGAATTGTTCTCAGCACTGGGTAAAGTAATAACACAAAGATGACACATTGAGGAAGCCCAGCAGTCCACACAGCAGGTCTAAGACAGAGCTTAGCAGGAGCAGGTTCCTCAACATGGTCCTCTGCTTGGTACCGCACATTACTTTGCTGCTTGAACGTCTGATGAACTCATGAATATACCATAAGAGATTAAATTTTAAAACAAAGAGAACAAGACTGTTTTTAAGGGTAGGCCTAAGATGTTTAAAAGAATAATTGACTAGCCTAAGCTTATCATCTAACTTAGTCAAAGTTGTCCATAATAAAGGAGCGAAGGCTACCAGAGTGGATTCATCTTACAAAAAAAGAGTTCCTAAGAAAAAGAGGATCGCTGATGTCTGTCTTTTCTCATCAGATATAGGTGTGGGCATGGCGGTGTTGGGATGACGGTTGGACCTGATAATCTTAGAAGTCTTTTCCAACCTCAATGATTCTGTGATTTTGTGATTCTATGACCCTAGAAAATAGGTTTATATTGCATGTCTGCCTCATTATTTCAAATAGCTGAAGTTAGGTGATACTAAACTTGTGATAAGGGTAAGGAGTAGATTACTTTTGGAGAATAAAAACCCATTTTGGTTCAGTATAATAAGATTGAACTGATTTAAACTGATCTGTTTCTAAACCAGTCAACCTCAGGACAAAACTCATGTATAGACAAAGCCAGACAAAGAGAGAGTTGTGCTTGTAACTTATGTTTGCCTCCATGAAGTAAATTTCTAGGAGTGCTAGATGGAGTCTGAGATGTAAGAATACTTATTACCCTACAGAAATGTGTGACAAGTGCAGCTGACTGGAAAACCACTGGCTTTATTTTTCTTTTCTAGGGAATTCAAATATTTTCTTGCTCTGCTGCGAAATATAGTTAGAGGTGAGCAACTAGATGTAGTGTTAAAGAAATAGGAGTGTGAAGGGATGTTGCGGTTTAATCCCAACCAGCAACTAAGCATCACACAGCCGCTCTCTTAGTCCCTCCCCTGTGGGATGGGGGAGAGAATCGGAAAAATGAGAAAACTTGTGAGTTGAGGTAAAGACAGTTTAACAGGTAAAGCAAAAGCTGCGCACACAAGCAAAGCAAAACAAGGAATTCATTCACCACTTCCCATGGGCAGGCAGGGGTTCATCCATCTCCAGGAGAGCAGGGCTCCATCATGTGTAACGGTTACTTGGGAAGACAGACGCCATAACTCTGAACATGCCCCCATCCTTCTTTTTCCCCCAGATTTTTATTGCTGAGCATGGCATCATATGGTATGGGATATCCCTTTGGTCAGCTGGGGTCAGCTATCCCAGCTGTGACCCCTCCCAACTCCTTGTGTAGTCCCAGCCTGCTCGCTGGTGGAGTGGTGTGAGAAGCAGAAAAGGCCTTGACTCTGTGCAAGCACTGCTCAGCAGTAACGAAAACATCCCTGTGTTACCAACACTGTTTTCAGCACAAATCCAAAACACAGCCCCATAGTAGCTACTATGAAGAAAATCAACTCTATTCCAGTCAAAACCAGCACAGGGGAATAACTGCATTGGTCTCCAGAGAAGCCAGCCCTCTATCTCATGGAACTGTTATGTGGGATGCTGTCATACCTCCAAAGTTGAATGCCTTAGTCCTAAATCCTAATCCCTGGGGACTGTTTGTCTCACATTACTGTTGCTTCATTGGTTTTTCCAGAGCTTTACCTCCACAGGGCCAGAGCTGCAAACCGGGTAGAGCTGCAACTCCCAGGACTTCTGGCTCTGTATTTCTGCAGTAGCTTCTTGTCCTGAAAATCATCCTCTCAAGCCTGCACTGCCAGGCAGTGTGCATGACACAGGGCACACAAGTGCTCTCATGGTCCGCAGTTTGAGGGAAAGCCTGCAGGCAGTCTGACTGGAAACCGGGAAATGGACATTTCCAGTTTTCATGATGGGAGTTGGGTTTATTGCCAGAATTGAGTTTGCTCTCCCAAACATAACAGGTACAATGCCAGGTCAAGCCAGCAATGTTGACAATGCAGGCAGTGTGGTGAACATTAGCGCGTTAGGTGTTGCAGAGCTGCTGCACTAGGAGTAATATGCCAGGAATCTGGACAGTTATGTGGGTCTTTATTGTGCTTTCCATGAAGGTTTGCTCACTTAAAGCTCAGGAGGTTTTCAGTGCAATATTTCAAACTCAACCAGTTCATAACTTCCGATGAAACACTGTTTCATCAGAAAATATCTCTACAGTTCTTGTAGTATATGATCTACTTATACTGCTGTCTCAACACTAGCTGGTGAACAGACAGACAGAAAAGTGAAAACATCTCCTATGGCCAAATACACCTTTTTTTTTTTAATTATTATTTATCTGTGACATCTAGACTTATGTTATGCTTGGTTGTGCCCTTGGACTTTGTACTACCAACACCAATGACTGCTGCTTCCTGAATTCTAATGCCACCACTTTGAAAGGAAATATACCCCCTTTTTTTTGTTGTTGAATACGCACCTGACTACTATAGCTTAATGTCTGCCATAGAAGTCAGTACCACCACAATAAAATGCATATACCTAAATGAATGTGCTTGCAGCGTACAGACAAGAATAGCATTTATTCCTCTTAACTCAGTGTGATTTTTTGTTTTCTGATGTTGGAAAGCCTTTCCAAATATGGTATCTGCAGAACGATTGCTTTCTCCTGGTTTGAATTTTGTTTTTTTCAGCACAGCTTAAAGTTGTGCAGTCTGACATTTGTGGGTTGTTCACACCACATACTGTTTTCAATTGCTTATGTTGCATCTTTTCAGGCTCCTGTGCTTTTTGCTATTTATGACTTCAGGGACTCTTCTAATAACATCCTTATTATCCTCCATTTTTGTCAGAAAAGGCAGTTGCGGAGCATTGCGATCATCCCACAGAAAAGGCAGGACTCTTTGTAGCATAGGGAGGCTTATTAACCCATTTTTAAACAGATGTGCAATTCAGACCTGGAATTCAGCTGTAAAGTTTCTTCTGATATTTTAGTACCTCTGTTTATGTCCTAGTCAAAACCTGAAAGGATGTTGTCTAAGAAACAGTACAATTTGAAGATCTGGAGTAGTTTCTTTACAAATACATCTTCATGGACAGGGATGCTAATATGGGTCGCTTTGCAGTTTATTACCTTTTTCTAAAGCTCAAATTTTTAATTAAATCCATCACAGCTTGTCACATTACTGAGCAGCTCTAACACTCTCTGTACACACTCTCAATCTATGGCAAATGAGAGGTCATTTAAGTTAGGTAAGTTAACAATGAAAAAGGGTAAAGGTAAACTGCATTACTATGTACTTGTCATAATGCATATATGGACAGGTACTTGCAACCTAATATATGATAAATTGCTAAACTGTAGTAATCTGATGATGTGTTGGAGTCCCCAGAGCTGAGTACATTTCAGGACTGCTGGTTTATGGGGCTCCTCAGGTTCCTTAGCTTAGAGTGTGAGTTTTAACAGTGTGATGCTGCATCAGCTCTTACTTCCCTTTTAATACAGCGCCTACAATCTACAGGGTTAAGTTCCACTTGTAATAGAAAAAGGAAGTCTCTCTTCTTAATAATTTATTTGGGAATATGAATGTTATTTACAGCACAGAATGTTCTGTTTTTCTAAAAAAGTTGTGCAATGGTACGAGCTTCACTTCTGATTGAAATCCATCCTAACATCATGATTTTGTGTTTCTAATGATAGAGAGGTTGACTTGTAGGATTTTCTTTAATCTCTTATTGGAAGCACAGGGATTGAGCACTGTGTTGTAAGCATAAAGTAATTTAAAAAATAATCAGAACAGTTCAAAACCCAAATACAAATCAAGAATGTCTGTGTCTAAAAAGTAAAATGAATGAATGCAGTACATTCATCCCTCATGTACCCTGAATGAGTAAAATGTAGATATAGAGACATAGGTCTTCTGGCAGGAGCAATAGCCAACCAAAATATCTGGGTTTAAAATGCTGATAATAGTCCCCATGCAAAAACAGACCACTGTTGACCATCAGTACTCTTGTAGACCATGACATGACATAACATAATATGACATAAAAACTTTAATACAAAATACTGGAAGTCCAAGAATTTTGTATAGCTCTGTGGATTGGATTCAGCCATCAACATTTCCTGGGCCACAGTTTAATAATCTCTGGATTATTAAACCCTCGGAAAATATAAGGAGTTGTATAGTCTTGTTTTACTACTAAAAAAAAACCAAAACAGAATGCTACTCTTAGGATATAGTGATAGATTTTTCTCCTCACTTAATCAATTGTATAAGCAAACAGACTTTCATTTTCAATTTGAACCCAAATACTCCAAGTTGTCTTATACCACCCATTTGGATATTTCTTTTGTGAAATAATACATTTCAGGATCAATATTCCTCTCTTTACAGACTTCTTATTTAGATGTGTGTCGTGGTTTAGCCCCAGCCAGCAACTAAACACCACGCAGCCGCTCACTCACTCCCACTCCCGCAGTGAGACGGGGGAGAGAATTGGGAAAAAACTCGTGGGTTGAGATAAACACAGTTTAATAGGACAGAAAGAGAGAAAGAAACAACAATGATAACAACAATAATAATACCGACAAAGGAATGTACAAGAACAAGTGAGGCCCAATACAGCAATTGCTCACCACCCAGCGATCAACAGCCCGACCCTGAGCAGCGATTCCCATCCCCCGGCCAACTCCAGTTTATGTACTGGGCATGACGTCGTATGGTAGGGAATATCCCTTTGGCCAGCCTGGGTCAGCTGTCCTGGCTGTGTCCCCTCCCAGCTCCCTGTGCACCCCCAGCCTGCTCGCTGGCAGCCCAGCATGAGAAGCTGGACTGTCCTTGACTGCTCAGCAGCAACCCAAAACATCAGCACATTATCAACAGTTTCTCATCCCAAATCCAAAACACAGCCTCACACTGGCTTCTGTGAAGAAAACCAGCTCTATCCTGGCTGAAACCAGGACAATGTGGTTTTCCCTTTTTCTCTGTTCACCATCAGCTGTTAAATAAAGCCAGGTATACTGTAAAGATCTTAGGACTTCTACAGGCAAGAATGTGCATGAGACCAGATTCAGGTCTTTATTTGGATTGTGTGGCAAGGTTTCGGTAGTGGTGGGGGTCTCAGGGGTGGCTTTTGTGAGAAGCTTCTAGAAGCTTCTTCTGTGTCCAAAAGAGCCAAAGCCAGCCACATCCAAGACGGACCTGCTGCTGGCCAAGGTCAAGCCAATCAGCAACGGTGGCAGTGCCTCTGTGATAATATATTTAAGAAGGTGAAAAAAAAACAGCACACAGCATTTGCACCTGGAGAGAGGGGTAAGAACATGTGAAAACAGCCCTGCAGCCCCCAGCCCAGAGCAGGAGGGGCAGGAGGGCTCCAGGCGCCGGGGCAGAGGGTCCCCGGCAGCCCCTGGGGAAGCCCACGGGGAGGCCGGCTGTGCCCCTGCGGCCATGGAGCTCCACGGGGGAGCAGATCTGCACCCGCACCCGGGGAGGGCCCCACGCCGGAGCAGGGGGATGCCCGAAGGAGGCCGTGACCCCGTGGGCAGCCCGCGCTGGGGCCGGCTCCTGGCAGGGCCTGTGGCCCCGTGGGGAGAGAGAGGAGCCCCGGCTGGAGCAGGTTTGCTGGCAGGACCTGGGACCCCGCGGGGGCCAGGCTGGAGCAGCCTGTTCCTGAAGGACGGCACCCATGGGGGGATCCAGGCTGGAGCAGCTTGTGAAGAACTGCAGTCCGTGGGAAGGACCCACGTTGGAGAAGTCCGTGGAGGACTGTCTGCTGTGGGAGGGCCCCCAGGCTGGCACAGGGGCATTGAGTCTGTTTTGCCCATGACAGTAACTGGTGACTGATCTCTCCCTGCCCTTATCTCGACCCACAAACTTCTCGTTATATTTTCTCTCCTCCGTCCAGCTGAGGAGGGCAGTGGCAGAGCGGCTCTGGTGGATACCTGGCATCCAGCCAAGGTCAACCCATAACAAGCTCTCATAAAACACATTGCTTCTAAAAGTTAAAACAAATCAGAAGACCTAGATTTTAATAAATATGTCAGGTGAAAATGCAAGGATGAGTGCTGCTCTTGATTCTACCACGTTTATAACCATGTAACTCCATTGACCTAAGATTCACAATGGGAGAAGGTAGATGAAAGTTACTCCGCTTGTCTTTACCTTGGATAAAATATATTTTTAGCATCAAAAGTGTCCAAATGCCCAGATGTTACTGAGGATTCTAAATCCCTTTTACAGTGTACCTCAGTACTTAGCAAACTAAGATAATTTTTTTTTAATTAAACATAGATTCTTTAATCTGTTGGATGCCATTAAAATTTTTATCCTGTGTCTACTTTGCTCCCCATGACCATGCATTAAGAGGTTCATTCTTCACTATTCCTCAGTCACTACAGAGGATACCCTTTATAAGTGACTCAAATTGCCTTTGAACCACACAGCTCTCATCTTGATTAGTTCTGCAAAGAAGTTCACTTCCTATAAAAAAGAACTCAGTGTGTTTCCTTTTTCCCTTCTCTACAGAGAATATTTAGAGTCCAAACCTACAATCACAATGGATTTAACCACTTTTTTTTACCTTTTCCAAAAACTCTCATGTAGAGCATGAGTTCAGCATACACTGAAGAGCTACTTTTTCGGGCAGAGATGGAGGTCTGAAATATTAAGCCTTAGGAAGAGCCCAAGACTATAATATGGAACTGTGACTTCCAAGAGAAGAAAAAAAAAGAAGATAAGTAGGAGGGAAGACGGAAAGGAAGATATGGGTAAGAGGAGAAATTATGAAAGCTGTAAACTAAACTTAATTCAAAATACCAGTGATGAGCTTACGATACAAGGTCAGTCCTCATTATGACCAAAGTTGTCAAGTAACATGGTTTTTTCTTCCTTGTTTCCAATTTGTACCAGAAAGTACAGGAAAGAGATGTATTTTCCTTATTTGATGTAAACACATTCTTTATTATCATATTTATAAAATTAATACAGCAATGGGAAAGTGGGCATATGATATTCTTCACCTATAAAAAATGACAATGTGTTTACAGCACGTACGTGAAGAAACAGTTTTCTTCCATTTGCAGACAAGAGACTGATGCAACAGCTTCTTGTCTCAGTAAACAAATATAACAAAAAAAAAAATACAGCTTATTATTTATACAAGAAAGAAGAACTAGATTAAAAAGTGTGATCCTCAGTGCCAGCAGCTGGGTTGCAATCTTAGCTCCTCTGGGAGTGGTGCATTATGAGTTGGTATTCTTGTCACATTTGTAGTCATGCAGAAATTCTGGAAGACCTACTTGGGGTGCACCCCTCCCACCGTAGCAGGGACTACTACAGCACTGCTAAAGGAGAAGCCGCTGCCCGAGCATTCGCACACCAGTCAAGAAGTCACACACACCACCCGAGACTTTAACTGCTAGGACCAGAGTCCCTTCGCAGTGGGTGACCCCAGGGTCTCCTTGCTCCTCATTGGATCCTTTCACTGTCTCCAGGCAAGCCGTTCTTTTTCTTTTCTCGAGGAGGCAACTTCTGCTGACGGATGTGACTATCTTATCTTTCTAATTTACACCAGTTTCAAGGCCTTCCCTCATGTAATTAAGTAAGAGTTAGTGTAAGTTCATCCATATCTAGGTGAAAGTTCACAGTTTGCAGCCTAAGGCTTTTTACTAATGCTATACAATGGATTCCATTTCAACTAAGAAGTGACTCATATAACATTTTCTTGCAAAAACCTCTAGAACTATTGGTGATATTTTGAAGAAAATGTTTTCTGGTTGCAAAATGTAATGTAATTGAATACAGTATTTTTTGAGATAAATATTTCATCTTGATAAGTATCTCCAGTTAAAAAAAATAGTTCTTGTTTAATGTTTAATGTTTTTGAAAATGAAAAAAAAAAATCTTAGTTGCAAAATGCCACAATAATGCATATCCCATTTTTTAAAAAAATATATTAGAGGATTTAGAAATTATTAAATATTTTGGTGACATGGCAACACCTGAACTAGAATCTTTGTTTAATTACCAGCTAGCAAATATGTACGCTTTTCTATATATTTTCTTGAGAGACATAAGGAGACAAAGACATAAAGACAGAGACAGAGGAGAAACAGAAACAGAGACAGGGATAGAAATAGAGAGATGGAATTTAAAGGAAAAATGTTGCATACTGAAAATTTTTCCAAATCAGGAAGATAAACTCCCTTTCTGGATAGCTCTTTAAGTCATAATCACCTCTATGCCCCAACCATAAGGGCATTCATTGATCTTGGAGGCAACGTACCTGAGTTGAATTGTTGAGCAGAAATTCTCCCACAACTATAAAGGAAGAAGACATCACTTACAAAATCCACTTACCATTCATTCCATGTGTGTCCCTGAAAATGAAACAGAGCTGGGATAAGTTTGGTGAGCGGATGCAGCAGACTGAAAGATGGAGGCTGCCCATGAGCACAATTTAGTATGGAAACCACTGCTGGGAATCTGATGAGGGCAGTAACCACAGAGCCACACGGCTCCTCATGTCTATCCTGAGTACATTTCCATACACCATAACGACAGTGAAGAAGATGTCCAACTTGTATCATCTGCAAGCAGGAATGAAGGTTTTGTCCCAAAACTCAAGCTGTTAGGGAATTCCAGCCTACCAAGGCTGACTGTTAAGTTTTAGGATTTTAATAGGACTATAAAGATAGCTGCATCAACAGTCTAAACTGCTAAAATGACATTGAATAGATATTAAAAGACTGGAGTGTTAACCTAGATGTATGTGCGTAAGAATGGAGAGAATTAGGGCCTAGTTTCTCTCTGTAAACAGGTAAATCTCAGAGTATCTTCCTGAGGGAAATATTTGTTAAGTACTTGACTTATGAGGTAATTGCATCTAATTGCAAGTGCATTCCAACTGCACTTCAGAAATACTCTGTGACAAAGGCAATTTATGTGAAGAACAGCAATTTCTAACAGTGACAGAGAAGTCATAGTCCTCCTCATTTAGCTCTGTGCTAAATTTTAGCAAGTATCCTTGATTGTGCCCAAGATCAATGTTCAGGGTGTGACTCTGAGATTTTCTCAGTCAGAGACACTCTGACTCCTCTGTTTGAACCTTAGTTATGTTATTGGCACAGGTAACATGTGTGGTGTCCTTGGTGGGAAGGCTTTAGGAAAGCAGAATATTCAAAACCACACATAATCAAAAAGTAAGTTGTATAAAAAGTCCAAAAAAAAAAAAAAAAACCCCTCACATATTAATAGATTTAATCACATAGACTAACATAAGGAAAATCAAATTTAGGTGACTGTCTTCAGAAGCTAGTCCCTTCTGGCTGCTTTTATACTTCAACAGAGGGAGGTCGACACCTCTAGAGGGAGAAAGCCTGCTGAAGGCACAGCCTAGCTCTTGCTCTCCGTTCAAAAGACAGACAACCCAGCAATTAAGCTGCACTAGTTACATGGAATTAATCCAGGGTGAGCCATCTACTTTTTTGCCATTAATGATAAAGGATGCTAAGAGGAAGCAGTCTCCTAGTTTGAACCCCTAAGTGAGATATTAAACATTAGGCAGAATGAATATTCAAAACAGGAAACAGCTCAAGCACAACCACTAACTTCCGCAAAAAAGAAACACTTGATCACATTCATCAAATTGCTTAGTCAGGCCTACATCCTCAAAACAATTTAAAAGCAATCTAGGGTCATAAAGAATGATAGATGACAGTCACTTTTGGTCTTGCTTACCTTTGTGAACACCTGGATTACTGATAGTTATTTCAGCAAATATGCTTTGCAATAATACTATGAAATCACAGAATCACAGAATCACAGAATCACTAGGTTGGAAAGGACCTTTAAGATCATCAAGTCCAACCATTAATCCAGAACCACCATGTCCCCTAAACCATGTCCTGAAGCGCCACATCCACACGTTTTTTGAACACTTCCAGGGATGGCGACTCCACCACCTCCCTGGGCAGCCTGTTCCAATGCCTGACCACCCTCTCAGTGAAGAAATTTTTCCTAATATCCAATCTAAACCTCCCCTGGTGCAACTTGAGGCCATTTCCTCTTGTCCTATCACTAGTTACTTGGGAGAAGAGACCAACACCCTCATCGCCACAACCCCCTTTCAGGTAGTTGTAGAGAGCGATAAGGTCTCCCCTCAGCCTCCTCTTCTCCAGACTAAACAACCCCAGTTCCCTCAGCCGCTCCTCATAAGACATGTGCTCCAGACCCCTCACCAGCTTCGTTGCCCTTCTCTGGACACGCTCCAGCACCTCAACATCCTTCTTGTAGTGAGGGGCCCAAAACTGAACACAGTATTCAAGGTGCGGGCTCACCAGTGCCGAGTACAGGGGCACAATCACTTCCCTACTCCTGCTGGCCACACTATTCCTGATACAGGCCAGGACGCTGTTGGCCGTCTTGGCCACCTGGGCACACTGCTGGCTCATATTCAGCCGACTGTCAACCAGCACCCCCAGGTCCCTTTCCGCCGGGCTGCTCTCCAGCCACTCCTCCCCAAGCCTGTAGCATTGCATGGGGTTGTTGTGGCCAAAGTGCAGGACCCTGCACTTGGCCTTATTAAACCTCATACAGTTGGCCTCTGCCCATCGATCCAGCCTGTCCAGATCCCTCTGCAGAGCCCTCCTACCCTCCAGCAGATCAACACTCCCACTCAGCTTGGTGTCATCTGCAAACTTACTGAGGGAGCACTCAATTCCCTCATCCAGATCATCTATAAAGATATTGAACAAGACTGGTCCCAGAACCGAGCCCTGGGGAACACCACTCGTGACCGGCCGCCAGCCGGATTTAACGCCATTCACCACAACTCTCTGGGCTCGGCCATCCAGCCAGTTCCTCACCCAGCGAAGAGTAAACCCGTCTAAGCCACGAGCCGCCAGTTTCTCCAGGAGAATGCTGTGGGAAACGCTGTCAAAGGCTTTACTAAAGTCCAGGTAGACAACGTCCACTGCCTTTCCCTCATCCACTAGGCGGGTCACCTGGTCATAGAAGGAGATCAGGTTGGTCAAGCAGGACCTGCCTTTCATGAACCCATGCTGGCTGGGCCTGATCCTTTGGCTGTTCTGCAGATGCCCTGTGAGCACTCTCAAAACCAACTGCTCCATAATCTTCCCTGGAACAGAGGTCAGGCTGACAGGCCTGTAGTTCCCAGGATCCTCCTTCCAGCCTTTCTTGTAGACGGGCGTCACATTGGCAAGCCTCCAGTCTTCTGGGACCTCCCCTGTTAACCAGGACTGCTGATAAACGATGGAGAGTGGCTTGGCAAGCTCCTCCGCCAGCTCTCTCAGTACTCTTGGGTGGATCCCATCAGGCCCCATAGACTTGTGGGTGTCCAGGTGGCTTAGCATGTCCTTGACTGCTTCCTCCTGGATTATGAGGAGTACATTGTGTTCTCCATCCCCGTCTTCCAGCTCAGGGGGCTGAATATCCTGTCGATACCTGGACTGGCTATTAAAGACTGAGGCGAAGAAGGCATTAAGTACCTCAGCCTTGTCCTCGTCCTTGGAGACAATGTTCCCCGCCATATCCAGTAGGGGATGGAGATTCTCCTTGCCTCTCTTTTTGTTGTTAATATATTTGTAAAAACATTTTTTATTATCCTTTACGACTGTGGCCAGACTGAGCTCTAGCTGGGCTTTTGCCTTTCTAATTTTGTCCCTGCTTGACCTAACGAGATCCTTGTACTCTTTGTGAGTTGCCTGGCCCTTCTTCCAGAGGTGATAAACTCTCCTCTTTTCCCTGAGTCCCAGCAAAATCTCCCTGTTCAGCCAGGCCGGTCGCCTTCCCCGCCAGCTCTTCTTACGGCACATGGGGACCGCCTGCTCCTGCGCCTTTAAGATTTCCTTCTTGAAGACTGTCCAGCCTTCCTGGACCCCTTTGTCCTTCAGGACTGTCTCCCAAGGGACTCTCTCAACCAGTGACCTGAACAGGCCAAAGTCTGCCCTGCGGAAGTCCATGATAGCAGTTTTGCTGAGTCGTCTCCTTACTTCACTCACAACTGAGAATTCTATCATGTCATGGTCGCTAAGCCCAAGACGGCCTCCGACCACCACATCTCTCACCAGTCCTTCTCTGTTTGTAAACAGCAGGTCTAGCAAGGCACCTCCCCTGGTGGGCTCACTCACCAGCTGCATCAGGGAGTTATCCTCCACACACTCCAGGAACCTCCTAGACTGTTTCCTCTCTGCCGTGTTATACTTCCAGCAGATGTCCGGTAGGTTGAAGTCCCCCACAAGAACAAGGGCCAGCGAATGCGAGACCTCCGCCAGTCGCTTATAGAATGTCTCATCCGTCTCTTCATCCTGGTTGGGTGGCCTGTAACAGACTCCCAGCAGGATGTATGCCTCATTGGCCTTCCCCCTCATCCTTACCCACAAGCACTCTACTTGGTCTTCACAATCTTCGATTTCTATGCAATCAAAACACTCCCTAACATACAGAGCCACCCCACCGCCTCTCCTTCCCATTCTATCCCTTCGGAAGAGCTTATAGCCATCCATTGCAGCACTCCAGTCATGAGAAGCATCCCACTATGTTTCTGTGATGGCAACTACGTCATAGCTGTCGCGCTGCACAATGGCTTCCAGCTCCTCCTGTTTGGTGCCCATGCTGCGTGCATTGGTGTAGATGCACCTGAGCCGGGCTATAGATTTCAACTCTGGCACGTTGAACCTACCCCTAGGTTCAACTCTAGTGAGCCCGGTTTTATCCCCTCCCCCCTCCAAATCTAGTTTAAAGCCCTCTCAATGAGGCCTGCGAGCTCATGAGCAAGAATCCTTTTGCCCCTCGGCGTCAGTTGCACTCCATCATTTGCGAGGAGACCTGGTGCCTTGTAAACCGCCCCGTGGTCAAAAAACCCAAAATTCTGACGACGGCACCAGCCCCTGAGCCATGTGTTGATCAGGTGTGCTTTCCTGTTCCTTTCAGCGTTCTTCCCCGTCACTGAAGGGATTGACGAAAACACTACCTGTGCTCCCGCTCCATTGACCAGTCGCCCCAGTGCTCTCAAGTCTTTTTTGACTGCCTTCGGGCTTCTTAGCGCAACCTCATCGTTGCCAACCTGCATGACCAACAGTGGGTAGTAATCAGTGGGCCAAACCAGACCAGGGAGTTTTCTGGTGATGTCTCTCACCCAGGCCCCAGGGAGGCAGCAGACTTCCCTGTGAGTTGGGTCTGGTCGACATATTGGGCCCTCTGTACCCCTTAGGAGGGAATCACCTACAACAATCACCCTCCTCTTTTTCTTAACTAAGGACGTCTTGATGCATGGGGCTCGTTGACTCACCCTAGGCACCCCCTCGGACGGACCTTCGTCAGGGTCCTCATGTTCCTGTCCCTCATGTTCCAGAGCCCCATACCTGTTGTGTAAGGGCAGCTGGGACGGTGAGGGAGGATGGAGTAGGAGCTTTCTTAACGTTAAATGAACAGTCATTGCCAGGACATGCCTGGCTGTCTGATGCTCTTGCCTCACACAGTGGCTTAAAGAAGCTTTGAAGATGGTATAAAAAACCATAAAAGCATTACCTAGCAGCTGGTGGACAGTCTTCCTGTGATGCTGACGGAACAGTTTCTAACCCACCCATCCAGAAAGAGTAAAACAGCCCATTGTGGTGGGTCTGTGCTCTATCAGGCAGAGCCAAAGTTATTTAACCCATGTTTCCAACAGGGGATGCTGAGGACAAAGTTGTCTCTGAATCTCTGCCCCTTTATACTTGATTGTATATAGCTTTTAGGCTTAGCTGTAATTCAAATAATGGCAACAAGCGTAAGTGTCCCAAACAGGCCACTTGGTAAAGCCCTTTCTCTAAAACGTGTTTTGATGTGTTTTAAGGTTGAAGTCCTGTCACTGTCGCAAAGACATCTATATGTGTCACTTGTACCAGAGGCCAGAGAACCAAACTCAGCCCCTCTGTAGGCTCAAAAGGAGTCAAATCCACATCTTTCATTTTCCAGGATGATTAGATCACTAATCACAGCATTGCAGGCTTTTCTGGAGGTCAGGATGTACCTATCTTGACTAAACCATTTACTGCTTTGAATGGAAATCTTTACTAAGACTTTAAACAATGCTATGGTGTTTTTGTTGAAGGCTGGTACATATTCTTAAGTTTGATTATTTAAACCAAATGAGTTTCTCAAATTTTATGTTTTTCTGCATTCTAAAATACTTTTATCATTTGTTTGTAAAATACCTTGCAATGTCTGTTGTGAAAGACATCTTGTAACAAATGTAAAGTATATAACTTCCCAGTTGTCCCAGATACATGTGTCTTTAACAAATATATAATGTTTTTGTAGAATCTCTGGTTGCACCTGCACTGGGAAAATCTAATTTATTAATATAAAATTTTGCTCTCTTTTTCTATTTTTCTTATTTTCTTTTCCTTTTTCTTTTTCATTTTCTCTTTTTACTTTTCCTTTCCTTTTTCTTTTCCTTTTCTTTTTCCTTTTCTTTTCTTTTCCTTTTCTTTTCTTTTTTTCCTTTTCTCTTTTCTCTAGAAAGAAATGCAAAAACTGGTAAATACTTCTTATTATTTTCCAGGTGGCAAAAGTTTTCAAAAATGTAAGAATACAGTTTCACTCAGTTTAATCTAAAAAGAAGAAAAATCATCCTTGTAAAGTTTATTTCCCAGGGGGAAATTAGTAACTTCGAATTCCTGCAAGAAAAATGTTTTCAGTTTTTCTTTTTCTTTACTCAATTCTACTAAGTTTGGAATTGCCAGCCCCTCAACATATTTGTCAGTAGATTGGAAGTGAAAGCGAGATTGTCCAGACAGTGTTGAATTGGCAGGGTTTGGAGAAGAAGAAGTTAACAATTAATCTAACTACAAAAGGATTTATATTAATTAAGTATCTGAGCTAATAAATAGAAAATGTAGTCCAAACAGATAAAACTGAAGTAAACATGTTTTAGAGCAATGGATAAACAAAGTTTATGTGTTATAGCAAGAGATGTGACTGACAAAGTAATGGGATTTGACAGCCTCAGAAAATTCCCCAAAGCCTTCAGCTTCAGAAGGAAGTAAATATTGTTAGGAAGGAAATTACCAGAGGAATACAAGAAATCAGCAGACCGTATCACTACCATGCAAAACTACATTCCTGACTTTTAAAAGTAAAATCCCTTTGCAGCCCACTAGGACTTATGAGCAGAACTCACCAGGGCTTTCACCAAATTTGTCCTTAACGCACAGGGAGACAGGACTCAATTTTCTAACACAGGGCTTGGACAGAAGTAAAGTGTTCTTGGTGTCCCACAAACATCCTAATTAAAGAGCTTGAACTCTAATAAGATTCAAATTTATTTTTTTCTCACTGATAAGAATGCCTGAGGGGTGGGGATATTTGTATTCCCTAACAGGATCCATTTGTTTACTTGAAGGGACTAAATAACCAGCAGTACCTTCAAAAGCTAAATGACTTGATAGCAAATCAGCTTTTCAATCATTCTACAATCTACTTTTATCCAGTGCAGGTAAAAGGATATGAGCTTACAAAAAGACTATGCTTTGACCTTTGTAGAACTAAGATCAGTCAGAGAAATAAAGAGTTCACCCATTTACCAGTTCAGCCACCCATGAATTACAAACAAGAGGCCAACAGTGGCCAGTGATAAAAAACAGCTCCCACAATCTAATAAATTGGTTAAAAAGTGTGCTGTGTACTTGGTGTACTGTGCACACCGCCACATGTCCTTGAACTTGCATAGAAGGGAGGGTTCCTCCACAATAGTGCAAGGCAGAGAGGGCAGAGGGGCAAGCCTGTGTCCTCAGAGAGATCCAGCCAAGATAACGACGAGCTGTGATCCAGCTCTGGCACTCAGCAAGGCTAAATACCATCAGTGCTGCACTGATATGCTTTACTGCTTCTAGTTCTCTGCCCTGTGCTCCATTGCCTGCTGTAGTGGCTGGTGAAATAAAGAAGCAGAAGTCAGGTTTAAGTGAAAGTGGACAATGGAGAAGTTCTTGGCCTAGTGCCTGCCCCAGGGCAGCCCTGAGGTTCTGTACAACCTTGGAATATATTTGCTTTGGTTTTCCCACCAATGTTGGGTTCTACAATTTCACACATTTTGTTATGGGTGGACATGGCCTCTCCTTCACCACTCGCCCTCACTACTACTACTCATCTTGTACTACTTCAGCTCTTCCTCCTTATATTGAATAGCTAACAGTTACCTATTTCACAGGTATTTAAAACATACATCAACTTAACCTGAAGTCTTTAACGTTTTATATACATCTTTAAAATCCTTAAGGTGTTTGACAAAAGGTTTTAATAATGTTAAAAATCAATGCTCCATGTCCTAAACCACTCTCCATCTAGCTAAAGACTAGTACTGTTTTTAGACCACTAACCCTAGCTATGTTCCATGTAAGGACTTGTGTGCTTCTGTTAGACCTTTCAAAGCGAAGGCCTTGGCTCTGCAAAGAAGATGCCAAGTCTCAGCAGAGTTACTAAATAGCAATAATGCCTTATCATGCAATCATGTAAGGCACACAGCATGAGCGCCTGAGCATCTGCCACCCCACTGTAAAATGGTAAATAAATTACGTGGAAAAGCATAGGGAGCAACATCCTAAATACTTTATAGTCCCGCCTTTTATTGCCTCATCTATAATGCAAAGGAAATTACTGGTCAGAGCCTGGATGTGCCAAGTCTTACTGAGAATGGCAGCAATTCAGAAAGGAAAAGAAAAGTTAGAACAATAAAATGAACCAAGCCATTTATTGCTCTCAGTAAAATTCCAGGACAAGTAATTATGTTACAGTTTGGACTGTGTTGGTGAGGCACTGTTATATGGAAATAAAGATTTCCCAGGGTGCCTTGCCTGGACAATAAGAACTGTCCCACAGACCAGCAGAGACATCTTCCCCATGCAGTATTAAATATGTCTGGTCAAAACAGAGAATTTTTCTTCCAGAGGCAAATTGGTTTTGTTCCAATTCAGTGTCCAAAAAATTGTTAGAGTTTCCCATGAAATTTAAAGACATAAACATTTTGAACCATTCAAAATAACCTTCTTTGACAAAGTCAAAATCTCTTCTGCTTTTGTCTTGAGAAACATATGCTATGATTTCTGGGAAAATGAAGGAGAAGAAGTTGATTTAACACTGTATCTCACAATATTCTTGTTTCCAAATTGTGCTTTTACAGTCTGAATGGGTGGACAACAAAATGGGTAGAAAAAATCATTGCATAATCATGATCAGAAGGAAGTGATTAATGGGATGTTCTCTACCTGGAGCCCAGTAACAAGTGTGGTACCCCAGGGCTCTGCCTGGAGCAGAGAGAGTTTTGGAGGAGCCCAACAGAAGATCCCAGTGACCAAGGGGAAGTTATTGAGGAGCTAAAGCTGAAGCTGAGCTCTTTACAGCAGTGCACTGAGGGACAAGAGACAATGGGTAGAAATAGAAGCAATAGAGGGTCAGACTGGGAAAGTTTTTGCCCATAAGGGCAGCTGAGCACTGGCATTGGCTGTCCAGAGAGGCTGTGCAGTCTCCATCCCTGGAAGTTTTTAGGCTCTGACTATATGAAACCCTGAAAAGCCTGGTCTTAGGGATCCTGGTAGGAGCAAAATGTTGTACTAGACAGATCCTGAGGTCCCTTCCAATCTGCATTATCCTGTGATTCTATGAGTCTCTAATTTATATTGGGAAGAAAACTCCATGGTTTTAATGTGAAGAATCAAAAATCAAAACGTCCAGTTTCAATAAGAGAAATAAAATGTTGTTGTTTGGTTGTTTTGTTTCCAAAATTTTTATTATCTTTTAATTTCAACCCATATTTCAGCAAAATCATCAAATTCCCAGAGGAAGTTTTGATGCTGATGAAGCAGCAATCTTGGTACAGGTTTTCCTTTAGGAAATCTTCAAATGGGTCCCACAGGGATTGTTTACATCAGGAAAAGGGACCTTAAGTTGCTGAGTGTTTTATTAACATAGATTGGAATGCATGAGAAAAATATTAATCTTAAAGACACACAGGAGATAACTGGGGAAGACAGGAGTCTGACAGGGAAGATCAACGCATTTAAGATTTAACTTGTCTCCACATAATTTGGCTGCATTCTAAAGACATTACTTCTGGCAACATGACTCTCAGAACTGGTAGCTTCAGGGACTATTTGATTTTTTTCTGACCACATCTGTTAGTTCTTTATGAATTCTGTAGGAAAACATAAAGAGGAAAGTCACATTCCAGTGGCTGGAACATTTTTTTTCATGTGGCCAGAGGCAGAAAAAAACAAGAGTTTGAGATCTCCCTGTTTCCTACTTCATTTACACTAATGAGGGACCCACAGAAGAGATTCATTCACAAAGTGGAAAATAAGGTTTTTTTTCAGTGATCTGATGAAATCAGATTTGTGACAGAAAATATTAGTTTTCTTTCTGAAAGAGTTCAGCAATGCTTCAGGAAAGCTGTCTGGAATAGGCCTACTCTTAGTCCTTCGCCACTTCTGTTCTTCAGAGGACAGCCTCCTCAGAAATATCTTTCTGTCTCCTGTTGGAGCTGACGGGTAAGAAACGCACTCCTATACCTGCATGGGAGAAAATTAGGATAGTCACATTCAAAGCATTATAGAATCATAGAACCATAGAACGGTTTGAGTTGGGAGGGACTTGGAAGATCACCTAGTTCCAACTCTCTTGCCATGTGCAGGAACACCTGCTCAAATTGCCATCCAACCTGGCCTTGAACAGCTCCAGGGATGGGGCATGCACAACTTCTCTGGGCAAACTGTTCCAGTGCCTCACCACCCTCATTGGGAAAAATTTCTTCCTTATGTCTCGTCTACATCTACCCTCTTTTAGTTTAAAACCCTTACCCCTTGTCCTATTGCTACAAGCCCTGCTAAAGAGTCTATCCCCATCATTCTTATAAGCCCCCTTTAAGTACTGGAAGGCTGCAAGAAGGTCTGCCTGAAGCCTTCTCTTCTCCAGGCTGAACAACCCCAACTCTCTCAGCCTGTCCTCACAGGAGAGGTGTTCCATCCCTCTGACCATTTTGGTGGCCTCCTCTTGACCCGCTCCAACAGTTCCATGTCTTTCCTGTGCGGAGGGCTCCAGAGCTGGACACAGCACTGCAGGTGGGGTCTCCCCAGAGCAGAGCAGAGGGACAGAATCACCTCTCTCAACTTGTTGGACACACTCCTTTGGATGTAACCCAGGAGACGGTTGGCTTTCTGGGTGCAAGTACACATTGGTGGATCATGTTGAATGTCTCGAAAACCAACACCCCCAAGTACTTCTCAGCAGGGCTGCTTTCAATCCATCCTCCCCACATCCTGTATTTTCCTTGTGATTACGTCAATCCACGTGTAAGATCCCGCACTTGGCCTTGTTGACCTTCATGAGGTTCGCACAGGCTCACTTCTCGAGCCTGTCAAGAACCCTCTGGATGGCATGCCTTCCCTCCAGTGTGTCAACCACCACACAGCTTGGTGTCATCAGCAAACTTGCTGAGAGTGCACTCAATCCCACTGTCCATGTCACCAACAAAGATGTTAAACAGTGGCAGTCCTCATACTGAACCCTGAGGAACACTACTTGTCACTGGTCTCCACTTGGATGTTGAGCTGTTGACCTCAACTCTTTCAATATAACCATCCAGCCAATTACTCATCCACTGAGTAGTCCATCTGTGAAATTTAGAGACAAGGATGTCATGCAGGACAGTGTAAAATATTTTGTACAAGTCCAGGTAGGTGACATGAGTCGCTCTTTCCTTATTCACCAACGCTCTAACTCCGTCGCTGAATTCAAATAGTCTGTTCAAACTCATTTAGAGACCTACATTATAACACTAGATTTTTCAAACAATCAAAACCAAGAGTCTGGTTTCTAAGCAGTGGCCTGTCTACCTGCTGGAGGAATTTTCCTCCTTTGAGAGTCTTTCCTATAGTCACTAGAGAGAAGTAGGTACTTCCACATTTTTAGAGGGCTATTTAGCCCACCTATCTTAGACAGTCATTTAAGATGAGATGAATCACCCTCTGGAGATAGGTATCTGTAGAAAGGACAAATGCCATGATTTAAATACCTTGGGAGAGTCCTTGTGCATTTTGGATTTATTTATGTAGTTGAACACATAAATGAAAAATACCTTTTAGATTATATTTGTTTTGCTAATCAAAGTCCATGACTAGTTTTTTTGACAGTACACAGGTGGTAATCATTTATGAATCTGTAATAGCAGTAGATAAATACAAGCAAAGAGTGCATCATCTGACAGATCTGTACAAATAAATTGCTCTCTTTCCTCCAGAAGTGTCCAACTTGTCTTTGTGCCTTAGTCAATAAAGTCCTCAAAAGATTAAACAAGTTGATTTGTCCATTTTTTTTAGAATACCTCCTTGCTCATAGCATGTCAAAGCCATGTAGAATTTGCATGTGATATATTGTCCTCTAACAGACTTTTTCTTCCCTGCAGGAAAAGTTACCTGTTGCCTAATAGACTCTTATCTTCAGTAATAGATTATTTGACATAACCAGTGAATTTGAGAGGTTTTTTATGCAGACTTGATTTTTTTCTTTTAGTTTGATGTAGTTAACATTAAATGGTTGCATGTCTTACTTCCTTATTATTACATAGTATTTTAAAGAATGACTGTAGTGGGTTGACCCTGGCCAGCAGCTAAGCACCCACTAAGTTGATTGCTCATTTCCCCATCTCTGATATGGCAATGAGAATTGGGAGAGCAAAAGCAGAAAACTGATGGGGTAAGATAAAGATAGGTTTACAAGTGAAGAAAAGCTGTATGTACAAGAAAGGGAGAAAGAGGATTTTTTTTTAATATTTCCCATTGTCAGGCAGATGCCCAGCCACTTCTTGGAAAGGACCTCAACACACTTAAAAGTTTCTTGAGAGGACAAACATCATAACCACAAATACTCCTTCTTTCCCTGGGTTTTTACTGCTGAGTAGGATGTCATAGGGTATGACCATATCCCTTTCGTTAGTTCGGTCACCTGTGTCCCCTCACAACTTACTGTTCACCACGAACATACTCACTGCAAGGGGCAGAATAAGAAAATTAAAACCTCAGTATTGTGCCAGAACTGTTCAGCAATAGCCAACACAATGGTATGTTATTAACACTGGTTTAGTTACAAATCCAAAACACAATAACATGCAGGTAACTACGAAGAAAATTAACTCTATCCCAGCCAGACACAGTATAATGACTTAAGTAATTTTTTCGTGGAGAAAAAATAGTCAACGCAAAGGTACTGCAAGCCCAAAGTAGACGGGCAAGAGAGCTGAAATGGGTGGGATAATGTTGCAGTGTAGAAGCTTAAGTAGTACTGCAGTAATTAATGTCTGATACACCTCTCTAAGCAGATTAGACTGGAGAAATCTAAATTGATAGCTTTTCCAAGGTGTTGAGCATCTTACAAAATTCATCTGGTATACAGCATAAATTCTGGAATTACGTTCTGCAAAATAAGGAATTATGGAACTTGACTATGTTGCTCATTAAGAACAACTTTTTTGAGCTTCTGTAGACGTGGTGGTCTGGTGACATAGACATGCTAGGTTTGTAATAAGAGAAGTATCTTTTATTAGACTATTGACATAACTAGACGAGCTAGATAAGCTTTCAAATACATAAATCTCTCTTCCATCCTTTGGTGTAACCAGATACTTGTCTATTTTTTCAACTTTTTCAGGCATAAAAAGGAACTGAAAAGAAGAATAATTTGAACACCAAGGTATCTTAGAATTAATTAAACAATGCCCATGAATAATTGGCACAAAACATTCAGATGTACCACTACTACTGCTAGCTAAACTATCGTACTACCAAAGTCTATCAGAAGTTTTCACTCCCTTCCTTTTCTCACAGTGTTCTACTGAATATTTAGATGTAAATCCCACTTCTACTACATATTCCTTTGATATATTTCTCTTAACTTTTTTTTTTAAAGGTTAGCTTAGATAGAGTCTGCAATCAGCATACTGAGTAAATCCCATTACTTGGATTCTACCTCTGTAACACGCACAGTATAAAAAACTTAAGTGCCTAATTTAGGAGTTTGAAATACACTCTAAGGACCACTTGCCTGAAGGTATGTTTTAAATGCTTACATTCCTTTTTAGATCCAGGCCTAATACTTGGGGTAAAGAAAACCTCTAAGCAACAAGATGTCTGAAACTTAAGCTTTGGCATGCTAAACCTTAATTCCCACTGTGAATCTAGCCTCAACAGATTAGGTGATTTTTTGAGCCTAGATCTTCCAAGCTGTGGTGTAGAAAGCCTGTTCTCAGGACAAAGTGTGTCCAAGTTTAGATTAGAATAAATTTATTTCCGTGAATTAAACTATCAGTTTAAGATAAATACTGGAACTCCCTAGCTGTAATATATATTACCTGAACAGTTTCATGGTCTTATTATAAGACACTGTCAGGACATGATAACTAATTTCAGCAATCATGATATAATTACAAATGGTAACATCTTCAAAAAGCTCTTTTTTCTTAGTTAGAATAAATTACATACTTAGGAAAGAAATTAAACCCAATAGGAATAATCTCAATCTCATAAATGCAAGGAATGAAAAAACTTGGAGTCTTTAAAAGCATGCAGGGCTCTGGGGAACCCTTCCTCTTCTGTTTATCACAAGCAATTGACCTGTGACAAGATAGGACAGTGGTACTCAAGACGGAAGCATGAAGAATGTTCCAAGTTTCTCAGAGCTGACTGATTAAGCCAGTTCAGGCTACAATCATCAGGCAAGATGCCTACCTTTTGATAATTTTACATGTATACTTCATCTTTCTCTTTCTGTTATCTCTGTATCTCCTTCCATTGCTCTTCCAGGGTGACCTAGTTTGTCTACGTTTCTGCTTATGGGGCAAAAGAAATGAACTTCTGAAAGACAAAGAAGATGCTACATTTTGCAGAAACCTTGTTTATAGGCTCAGATACACAATCAAATTACCACAGTAGTGTGGTAAGGAAACTTCACATTGCTGCAATAACTGCCTTGGTATATGCTTCAGGTCTACGGCAAAGGTAAGACTTCTTTCATTATGGGCTGGGAGGAATTATGTTTCTTCGCATCTGTCATGGGTCAAATGTCCAGACATAGGTAGCTATAGTGGCACAGCAAATATAAAGTAAGTTGTTAAACTATGATTGCTAGATGACAGGTCTGTATCTTGCATATTTGGACTTCCTCTGCATTGATTTTAATGAAAATTGTATTGAGCAATTACCTCTTTTATCTACCATACACTTTATTGAATGTTACAAAACATGTAATTCCTTAAGTGGAATCTTTTCCAAAGAAGCAATTTTAATTATTTTTGTTATTTCTTGCTTTGCCCCAGCAGCGTGGTAGCATGTTTCATGTTTCTTATTTCAGGATTGGCATAAGGACCTGAATGCTACACAGTTTATATGCTTTTTATATGCTTTGTATGCATCCATCCCTTCTGTTCTGAAGCCGTTTCTGCTCTTCACCTTTCTCTTTCCTACACCCTGCCCCCACATCTCTATTTCTATTTCAACATATAAAAAAATATTTCATAAATGAGAATAGGCCCCAACTGTCACAGGCATTCAAAGCATGACCATCATTTTTCATAGATCTTAAAATCCTTCCCCTGTGATCCTTGTTAAATCCACTCTTGGGAAAAAAGTTAGGCACATAGATATGATTTTTTTTTCTTTTTGCCTTTTGAAGTACTGCTTGCTATTTACATATACTCCATGTGCAACAATGGAAAAGAGTTTAGGGTTGGGGTTTTTTTCCTCTTTTTATGATGGCTTCCAATGGCAATCTGGTTGAAATATCTACAATGCTACACCTTTTGTCACAGTCATTCTAGGCATGCCTCTTTTCATCTATTTTAATCACTCATGGGGAACAGTACCTGAATTCTGAGCAGTGGAGACAATAGTCTGAATTCTAAGAATTTGTGTCTATATCTATGTCAGTTCCACATAATTACTGCAATGAGGTATACGTAGAGGCACTAAATAATACATTAAACTCTGTAAAGATACATTAAATTGCAATATATTAAATTACAATAAATTCCTTCCGCAAATGAATAGTAATTGAAAAAACACTGAAGGACTCTATGAAGGGAGACATTCGTTTTTTGTTATGACCACAGACAATGCCTGGTATTTTATATAAATGTAGTGAGGTCTACAACAAAACAAATAATGACATTTCTATTCTAGCCTAAATATATGTTTTTGAATTGTTATTTGCTTACAATTACAGGTTTCTCGCTTTCTCTATGATATGATAGATGAATGAGATGAATACTGTGAGATGAATTGTGTTTCTGTATAGAAATTTTCCAAATGATGTATGAGAAAAATTCAAATACTTTAAGATTTAGACCAAAATCAAGGCCAACGCTTTTCCTTTATGTAACCCAGCAGAAATCCTGCTTCTATATGTTAATTACTTAATCTACTTCAACATCATCGAAGTTAAAATCTCCAATTGTCTTCATTTCCCTGAATTACTATTCATCCTTATGTTGTACAATTAAATTATTTAACAAATTGTAAATGTCTTATTTCACGGAGACGTTTATCAATATAATATTTCTGACTTAAAAATGAATAAGAAATATATATACATACATTTTACTTCTTGGTTAAATTCTCTTGGTTGAATAAACCATGAAAAATATTGCTGCGTGTGACTTCTCAGGATGAAACTTAGTCAAAGGAAGGAATTCTCATTGATTTTAATAGGGCTGAGACCTCATTCACATATTTCCCACTCATTCTGTAAAATACTTTCGTTTTATTGCTAGTGTCTCTCATTCACAACCTCATCTACAGCCTACATATTATGTTCATTTACAACTTTTTCATCTAACACAATCAGTAATTTTAAAATATTTCTTTGAGTGATCAGTCAGTGATCTGCATTATTAAATATGCTCCTTTGAAGAGTTTGACATTGCAAAACATTACACATTTTCTGAGATGTGGTGAATCCCCAAAGCTCACTAGGAAATGACAAAATGCACAGTTGTTATCAGGAAATTGTAAAAACTGAACATACAGACTGAAAGCATAGTTCTTCTACTGTAGACTCAGTTGTTGAAATTTATTCCTCTATGGCTAGTTGATGATTTCAAGATAAACTAAACTGTTTTAAATCTATTAAGTACCACTGTGATAGCCTAGTCTGAATTTACAAATAGTTAGACTATTTCTTTCAGAGATTTACATTTTGATTTGGGTGGATCAGTTCTCTTGCTTATATTCCTTTTCTCAAATAAACGAATTTTGCCACTTACTCATTTCAGAATAACACCACTAGTATTAACTAACTCTTATCTGAAAAATGCTTTGAAGATGAAAACCTTGGTATACATGATTTCAAAGTGAAATCCATTATTACTAAAACGCACACTTTATTTTTAAAATATTTCTAGCTTTAAGGCATCAGTGGTTTCTGGGAAGGACAGCTTTAAACTCCACTTGACACTCTGGAATAGCTGTTTTGAAAACCGCTCAACTTTAGAAGGTTCACAGTGATGCCTACACACCTTGTCATTTTCAAGGAAACGGAAGTGATTCTTCACATTCCTAAAGAGTTCCTGTATTTTGCTGGGCCAAACTATTTAAAGGATGGCATTACTTGACCAAAGATTTACTTGACCTTTTACTGTTTGAGTTCACCACTGAAATCCGTTGCTTCTATGGGGTTCAGGGTGCACTGGACTGGGCCCTAGACATTTGAAGAACTTAAATCTGTATACATAGATGCATGTGTACTGCATTTAGACTACCAAAATAAAACATTTTACAGCGAATCCTACAACATGAAGAAATATCTTTTGTCATGAGCTTATTCTGTCACTGTGATGATGTGTCTTAAAATAAAAGTTATATTTATTTATACCATAATCACAGAATCACAGAATCACTAGGTTGGAAAGGACTTTCAAGATCATCAAGTCCAACCATTAATCCAGAACCACCATGTCCCCTAAACCATGTCCTGAAGTGCCACATCCACACGTTTTTTGAACACTTCCAGAGATGGCAACTCCACCACCTACCTGGGCAGCCTGTGCCAATGCCTGACCACTCTCTCAGTAAAGAAATTTTTCCTAATATCCAATCTAAACCTCCCCTGACATAACTTGAGGCCATTTCCTCTTGTCCTATCACTAGTTACTTGGGAGAAGAGACCAACACCCTTGACGCCACAACCCCCTTTCAGGTAGTTGTAGAGAACGATAAGGTCTCCCCTCAGCCTCCTCTTCTCCAGACTAAACAACCCCAGTTCCCTCAGCCGCTCCTCATAAGACTTGTGCTTCAGACCCTTCACCAGCTTCGTTGCCCTTCTCTGGACACGCTCCAGCACCTCAACATCCTTCTTGGAGTGAGGGGCCCAAAACTGAACACAGGATTCAAGGTGCGGCCTCACCAGTGCCGAGTCCAGGGGCACGATCACTTCCCTACTCCTGCTGGCCACACTATTCCTGATACAGGCCAGGACACTGTTGGCCTTCTTGGCCACCTGGGCACACTGCTGGCTCATGTTCAGCCAGCTGTCAACCAGCACCCCCAGGTCCCTTTCCACCGGGCAGCTCTCCAGCCACTCCTCCCCAAGCCTGTAGCATTGCATGGGGTTGTTGTGGCCAAAGTGCAGGACCCTGCACTTGGCCTTATTAAACCTCATACAGTTGGCCTCTGCCCATCGATCCAGCCTGTCCAGATCCCTCTGCAGAGCCCTCCTACCCTCCAGCAGATCAACACTCCCACCCAACTTGGTGTCATCTGCAAACTTACTGAGGGAGCACTCAATCCCCTCATCCAGATCGTCAATAAAGATATTGAACAAGACCGGCCCCAGAACCGAGCCCTGGGGAACACCGCTTGTGACCGGCCACCAGCCAGATTTAACGCCATTCACCACAACTCTCTGGGCTTGACCATCCAACCAGTTCCTCACCCAGCGAAGAGTAAACCTGTCTAAGCCACGAGCTGCCAGTTTCTCCAGGAGAATGCTGTGGGAGACGCTGTCAAAGGCTTTACTAAAGTCCAGGTAGACAATGTCCACAGTCTTTCCCTCATCCACTAGGCGGGTCATCTGGTCATAGAAGGAGATCAGGTTGGTCAAGCAGGACCCGCCTTTCATGAACCCATGCTGGCTGGGCCTGATCCCTTGGTTGTCCTGCAGATGCCCTGTGAGCACTCTCAAGACGAACCGTTCCATAATCTTCCCTGGTACAGAGGTCAGACTGACAGGCCGGTAGTTCCCAGAATCCTCCTTCTGGCCTTTCTTGTAGATGGGTGTCACATTGGCAAGCCTCCAGTTGTCCGGGATGTCCCCTGTTAACCAGGACTGCTGATAAATGATGGAGAGTGGCTTGGCAAGCTCCTCCGCCAGCTCTCTCAGTACTCTCGGGTGGATCCCATCAGGCCCCATAGACTTGTGGGTGTCCAGGTGGTTTAGCATGTCCTTGACTGCTTCCTCCTGGATTATGAGGAGTACATTGTGCTCTCCATGAGTACATTGTGCTCTCCATAAACAATCTTCCTGAATGTGCAAAAGAACTGTATAAATTCTTTCAGTATGACAGTTTTAAAAGCAGTTAAGTAATGTTCTGTAATAAACTTGATATGTCTGAAATAATTCTATGAAAATCCTGTGAATCAAAAAGTATGTTTCTGCTCTTCTCAAAAAGATAAAATATTTACAAATGAAATTTAAATAGTTGAACATCAGAGCAAAATCAGTGATCTGATTTAAATAAGGCAATCTGGTATTATATAAGTTATCCACTATATTGCATTTTCCTTGATTCTCCTTTTTAGAGTTTGTTCTAAAAGTCCCATCAAATGTCACAGGAATTCCTGTGTTGCAGTACCAAGATAGACTTGTATGAGTCCGTGGTGGTTTCTGTACCCACGTGTCCATAGATAAAATCCTGAACTTCACCAGTGTCATGGTTTAACCCCAGCCAGCAGCTAAGCACGACAGAGCTGCTCACGCACTCCCCCACAGTGGCACGGGGGAGAGAATCAGAAAAGTGAGAAAACTCATGGATTGAGATAAAGACAGTTTAATAGGTAAAGAAAAAGCCGCACATGCAAGCAGAGCAAAGTAAGGAATTCATTCCCCACTCCTCATGGGCAGGCAGGTGTTCAGCCATCTCCAGGGAAGCAGGGCTCCGTCACGCGTAATGGTGACTTGGGAAGATAAATGTCACAGCTTCCAACATCCCCCACTTCCTTCTTCTTCCCCCAGCTTTATGTACTGGGCATGACGTTATATGGTATGGAATATCCCTTTGGCCAGCCTGGGTCAGCTGTCCTGGCTCTGTCCCTCCCAGCTCCCCGTGCACCCCCAGCCATCTCACTAGCAGCCCAGCATGAAAAGTCAGACAGTCCTTGACTGCTTAACAACAACTCAAAACATCAGTACTTTATCAGCATTTTTTCATCCCAAGCCTGTAACATAGCCTCACACTAGCTTCCATGAAGAAAATTCACTCTATGCCAGCTGAAATCAGGACAATCAGGCAGACAGCTTTTCAGTGGGTGTATCACTAAACCAAAGGCCCAAAAAAACTTTCCAGTCAAAAGATAGGTTCCAGACAGAACCTTTTTTTTGTGCTTGTGTTTTTCACTTTAAATGAAATGGGCAGAAGGTTAGACAATTTTAATTGCTATGGATGCTAAAGAAATGAAAATGTCTAAATATTAACAAAAAATAATGTATATTTAACTGGAAGATATTAAGTACGTTCCAATCACGCAAATAATTCTTTAGGCAACTGTGTTTATTCAATTTGCTATAATATCAGGGAAATTAAGGAACTGGAAGACAATCACAAAAATACAGATTTTATCATAGTTCTTTCATGTTCAGAAATTATTGACAAGCCCACTTCATTTTCCCTTCTGTTAAACACTACCAGGAAACAAGTGTTTCCAGAGGCCTTAAAACTTAATATGACCACCACAATTCTTCAACCTCCAAATGTTTCTAACACAGCTAGCAGATTGTTATTTTCCTGACAAGCTTCCCAACTTCTTTACTTACAGTTTTATTTTCTTATGCTATCTCCTTATGTCACATTTTTGCCTAAATCTAAGCCTTTGCCGTATTTTTCTTTTGACTGTAATTTGCTACTTCCTTTACCAAAGCGTTTAAAGAGGCATCATGGAAGTTAACAGTTTGGAAGAATTTATTCAGTTACCTAATGAGCCTGCCAGTCTTGCTGCCAGTGCTGTGTAGGCTTATTTAAAATGGGTCAAACTTAAATGGTTATTCAGCAAAATATATTTGCACAGATTGTTATTTTTACATCAATTAAACAGAGAATATGATGGAATTGTACAGCTCTGTCCTGGTTTCAGCCAGGATAGAGATGGTTTTCTTCACAGAAGCTAGCGTGAGGATATGTAATGGAGAGTGGCAGTGCCCGTTGCAGGGGCTGGAGTAGTGACAGTGACCGTCACATTGCCATGAGACTCAGAGAGCCTCTCTCCCCTTTGCATGGTGTTAAATAGAGCTCGGTAGTGTGAAATATGTTCATCTGATTCGTGTGATGAAGTGTAATCTTCTGTACTTTTATGGATTTCTCCTGCACCATAAAAAGGGGTATTTTACAGGAGAAAGTTAAACTACTTTGCTGGTATATCAGCTCAAACCAGTTTGACCACTGACCGCATAGTATTGTGTAAAGAAAGTGCATGCATAAGGTTTGGGGTCATCCTGGGGGCACGCCGAGGAAGAGTCGAGAAGACTCTAGCAGGAGAAGAGGGCATGCGCTGAAGAAGACACGCCTGTTCATTAATATGTATTAGAAGACACGCCTGTTCATGAATATGTATTAGCGAACAGGATGACGCTGAGGAAGATTCAAGAAGATTCTAGAAGGAGAAGAGGGCATGCGCCGAAGAAGACACGCCTATTCATGAATATGTATTAACGGACAGGATATAAACCAGGAACAGGAACTGAACCACGTGTGTCTTGGTGGAGCGGAGACTCCCGGCGCACCCAGTGCTGTTTGCTTGCCTCTATTCGCTTAATAAATTGTAAATTTGAATTGGAATCCTGTTTGGGACTCAATCATTTATAACAGTAGGCATGGGCCAGGCCCCAGCCCATGGCAATGATTTGTGTCTCCCTGGAGCTGCCTGGCTGACAGCATACTTCTTCCAAATATTCTGCTAGTTTATCAGTATTCTGCACTTGTTTGGGAGTGAAGTTCCAAAACACCGGAGGTGCCCACCGCCCCAGGCATTTGCCCATGCTGTTCCACACGCCCTGCCATTCATAACTATCCAGCCTTGGGGCAGATCTCCGAGTGATATTCTTAAATTGCTTGCCAACCTTAGACAAAACCGAAACAATGTTCCCCAGAAGTAGCAATAGAGGCATTTTAACTACCCAAGGGTGTTCAAAATACTGAAAAATTATTGTGATGAAGGAGGAAATGTTATGATAGAGGGTAGCAAAGGTACCATTCTGCATTTCCTCCATAAAAAGCCTTTCGGAGGCAGAAGTATAATTGCTAATCGTCTCCACAAGATAGTACCCAAAATACAGAAATGGCTTTAGTACAGAGCTCAGATGATACCACATTAAGCTCAAGGTCAGTGCCCTAAAAACAAAACTCACAGGCGAGACGTTACTAATCATTGCAGAGTACAGCAGCCCGCAGAAACCAACACCGATCCTTAACATGTACAGCAAAGACGAGACCATCATGCAAATCAAATAAACTGATATTGTGACCTGCAACTGTTATTATCTCAAGCCTTTTGCCCCACGTTGGGTGCCAAAAAAGACTGTCATGGTTTAGCCCCAGCTGGCAACTAAGCACCACGCAGCCGCTCGCTCACTCCCCCCTTCCCCAGTGGGGCGGGGGAGAGAATTGGGAAAAAACCTCGTGGGTTGAGATAAACACAGTTTAATAGGACAGAAAGAGAGAAGGAAACAACAATGATGACAACGATAATAACACCGACAAAGGAATGTATAAGAACAAGTGATGCCCAATACAGCAATTGCTCACCGCCCGGCGATCGACAGCCCGTCCCTGAGCAGCAATTCCCATCCCCCGGCCAACTCCAGTTTATGTACTGGGCATGACGTCGTATGGTAGGGAATATCCCTTTGGCCAGCCTGGGTCAGCTGTCCCGGCTGTGTCCCCTCCCAGCTCCCCGTGCACCCCCAGCCTGCTCGCTGGCAGCCCAGCACGAGAAGCTGGACTGTCCTTGACTGCTCAGCAACAACCCAAAACATCAGCACGTTATCAACAGTTTCTCATCCCAAATCCAAAACACAGCCTCACACTGGCTTCTGTGAAGAAAACCAGCTCTATCCTCGCTGAAACTAGGACAAGCTCAAACAGAAACTTGTTTTAAAGAGTAATTAAATAGTTATTTTACTAATCTTGAGTGTTCTGTAATTTCTGTCTTCTTTTGTTTATTGTTGATTAAAACATCAATACATTTTACCAAAACATTATTTTATGTCCAGAATTTCTCCCCAAGACCTTTTATATACTTAGTGATGTCTCAGTCCTTTACTTATATTACCAGAAATTAACTGCATTACTAATGCAGAACAATAATGTTTGAAAAAATTTCCTAACACAATTTTTTTTCCGAAGGTTTTACCTGTCTTTTAAAGTGAATAACTCACCATAAAATATCAAAAATGGACAAATGTGATTGTTTAGACCTTATTTAGACTGAGACACAAAACAATGTAATTGGTTTGACCAGCATTGTATTCTTAGTTTGAAATACAATCCATGAGTTAGAATAAAATTGTATCATGTTTTGATCAGATTAATGTTGACAATATATATTTCCAAAATAATAAAATAATCTGTTTAATAGAAAAAGAAGGTTATGATCAAGTATGTTTATTTAAAGGCGTCTCTAAGAGTGGAAGTTCCTTGACTTTTGGATTTACATGGGTATACAGATTGCTTGGTCTAAATAATGAGTTTATGGACTTGAAATTTTGCCAACTTAATTTGAATTCTGTGTTTTTCAAAGTGCCCACTGCTGTAGTAGTATCCAATTAAGGAGCTATATGAAATTGCAGACATTAGTCTAGTGCTATCTGTTACTAATTCAACTTTTATGGCTACTATCAGAAAGTTTAATTTCTAACAGGTTGCATATATAAATTACTTATAACTGAAAATTACCTAAGTACTGCTTTTTACAATGCTTTTAACAAGTCTGAAATAAAGAATTGTGTTAGGGGAAATAGCCTTTTTGAGTAACTGTCTTTTATAGCTATTTATATAGATTGTAGACCAATGTGGATTTGTTTTAATCATATGGAGATTTTATTTGTACAAAAGGTGACCAGCAGTGAAGCAGTACACATATATCATAAACTATTTTTAATTTCTCTTGCATTTCAGATCTGGTTCCTTTAGCTATTGAAATATGAATGCTTCAAAGTGCATGTAATACTTTATCTTATTCTTAAAGTAAGGTCACTTGTGTTCAATTAAAAAAACCCAAAACTTTTCTTTTTAAAGCTATTGTAATGAACATACTCCTGTATTAACAAAGGACTTAAAGTGCATTGCTTTTTAAAGCACATTTTTCAGACACTATAAATTTAAAGCTATTCCATTGGAATAAAAGAGATGAAGTATTGGATAGACAAAGTTTCCAACTTCTATAGCTGAGTAACACTCCTGTAATGAATGCGTCAATACTACAGGATAGATTACAATCATTAAATAATTTAAAGCATAGAATATTTATAAATTGAGGTCCACCAATTGTAATAAGAAGTGTCTGTGGTCAATTCTAGAATGGGAAGAATGAAAAAAGAACCCTATGTACTCAAATAGGTTTTATGTCTGAATGTACACCCTAATAAAGTGATTAAGTGATTTCTCCTCTATTTTTCCAGCTTAGACAATCGTTTACTTTGCATGGAAATTCTGTCTGACCATGTCCGAGGTCCATGTCTGTGGGTAAGACAACACCTAATTGGGCAAAAAACTTTTTTTTTTTTATGATTCAGGATGACTGATGTACTCTACTACTAGGTGGTATAGAAGATTGAAGGAAAGATGTTGTCACACTGGTTGCGAGATACCAATGTCCCATGGACCAGGAGATTTACAGGGACTCTGCCAGGGATACATAAACACCAAATCTGAGGACAACTGCAGTATTGAAGACAATGTCCTTCAGCACCATTTCAGAATCACATATGCACTTTTGGAAAGCAATTTGCTGTATGTCCAAATGCTCACCCCTTGCAGGATCTCCTCAAGCCTTGCTGATGTTGAATGAAAGGCAGAACTGTGGCTTAGATGACAAGTGCTCTGCTGCTGCATGCTTGTTTGATCCCCATCTTGTTTACCGTAACATTTGCCTTTGAGCAGGGGAGAATCAGTTGTAGGCTTTTACTGAAATGGTTAATTTGAGACAGAGTTTTGGCTGAAATGCTGTTCAATTTTATTCACTCGGAAAATTTGGAGCAAGGATGTTCAAAGAGAAGGCAATGAAAGAAGGGCCGTTGCAAGGCGTGATCAGTAGTTATGTACAAAGCTATATAAGAACATACATTTGTAGGCAATCCAGCTGGCAAATAGTCTTCAATCCATATGCAAAAGGGCAAAGGTCATAAACAGAAGATTTAAAGACAGCTGCACTGATTTGTTTATCAAGAATTTTTTTTCTCTTGTGAAGTGTGACTCTCTGTTGCTCTTTTCAAATTTTTGTTGCTGTTGAATGATATTTTGGTTAGGTAGAGGTGAACACCCTCTGGATTTATTTAAAAGGGGAAACTTTTAGTCATTAATCCAGTAATTCATCAGAGGGAAGTTAGGGACCTGCAGATATTACTGGAAATGGAACAGCTCCAACCTCTGCACATCCCAGTTGACTGCTGAAAACTATTGTTCTGACATATTTTAAAAGTGGACAGGCAGATAGGTGAGTTCTGTAAGGTTCTGTGAATATCTTGAATTTAACAGAGTTTTTAAGGTGCTTATGAAATACTAGGGAGTGGCAGCCAATAGAGACCCAAATAGAGTTGGGGTTTGGTTTGTTTTTTAAGCTATACCTAAAAGTGTAGTAGATTAGAAGGAGTAGATTAGATAGACCTTTATATTTCATCAGTAGTTTGAATACCAGTGAAATGCTAATCCAGTGGCTGAAATTATGAGCTGTGCTGACCCTCAACCTCTCTGTTAGCAGGACCTTGAAATGTTTGGAAATTAACTGAGACAAAAGATCAGGTTAATTACTATTCTCTTTTGCTAGTTTTGATTCCACCTTCATCATTCAAAGACAACTTATAGAGCTGAAATATACCTACAGAAAATAATCACTGAAAGAATATCAGAGACTGGTTTAATTCATGTTACTAAAATGAATTTTCACATATAAGGCTGAAATATTTAATTTAAATTAAAGTAGGCAACAGGTACTATTATCTCGTGATATGTAACAGGAAAGTTTGTAGAAAACCATAACTTTTTCACATTAGTTTCCTAATATTCCATCTATTCAACAATCCAGCTATTAGGTATTGCAACTACAATTATTCCGCTTCCTTAGTTGCACCCTATGTTATATACATACTTCTTTCTGAAGTTGAGTAGAAACAGATAATAACTACTTAAGCTAAGAATGATGAGGAAAAGAAAGAGCAACCAGCAGAGCGGTGAGGGAGTTACAGACTGGGTAAATGAGCAAAAGGCTTGGGGTATATTACAGGAAAGGAATAACAAAATCAACCAAAAGGGGCTTAAGTGGGGTGACCTCCAGTACTTGCGTATCGGCAAGGAAGTGCCTAAAAGGCACCATTATGGGGAAATCCCCCAAACCCTCTCCAGGAACTCAATATGCTGGGGTGTATCTCTGGAGTGCCTATATACTAGTGTATGCAGTATGGGGAATAAGCACGATGAATTAGACAAATATGTGCAGTTACAGAGCTATGATCTTGCTGGGATCATGGAGATGTTGTGGGATGTCTTTCATGACTGGGGTGTTTCACTGGGAGATACAGGCCCATTAGGAAGGACAGGAAGGGAAGACAAAGAGAGAGTTGCCCTTCATGTGAGAGAACAGCTGGAGTGCATGGAAGCTCTGCCTGGGGATAGAAGGGAGGAATCCAGGGATGAAGTTAGGAATGTAAAGTCCAAATGAAACTGAATCTGTCCAGGGATGTCAAAGACAACAAGAAGAGCTTCCATAAGCATAGAGCTGACAAAAGGAAGCCTGGGTACATGTGGGCCCATTGCTCAACAAAATGGGAGACCCAGTTACACAGGCCATGAAAGAGGCCAAAGTACTGAATGCCATCTTTGCCTTAGTCTTTTTTAACAAGACTGGTCTTACGTAACCCTAGGTCCCAGGAAAAAGGGGGGAAATCTGGACCAGGAAAGATGTAGCCTTGGTGGAAGAGGATTGGGAGGAGTGGCTGGTACACCCGAGGGTTGTGCTGCCATCCAGAGGCACCTCAACAGGCTGGAGAAATGGGTTGTCAGGAACCTCATGAAGTTCAACAAGAAAAAGTGCAAAGTCCTGCATCTGAGGAAGAACAACGTCAGGCACCAACATATGCTGGGGACCGCCCAGTGGGGAATCAGCTTAGCAGAAAAGGATATGGGGGTCCTGGTGGACACCAAGTTGAACATGAGCCAGCAACATGCCCTAGCCGCAAAGAAAGCTAATGGTAATCCAGGCTGCATTAGGCAAAGTGTTTCTAGCTGGTTGAGAGAGGTGATCCTTCCACTTTACTCAGCCCTGATGAGGCCACACCTGGACCACAGTGCTAGGCTCTCTGGTACAAGAGAGGCATAGAATCATAGAATCATACAATATCTCAAGTTGGAAGGGACCCATAAGGTTCAATGGACATGGACATACTGGAGAGTCCAGTGAAGGGCCACAAAGATGATGAAGGGACTTTCCTCCTATGAGGAAAGTCTTAGAGAGCTGGGACTACTTAGCACTATAGAAGAGAAGGCTCAGGGGAGATCTCATCAAATGTTTATAAATACCTGAAGGGAGCGTGAAAAGAAGATGGAGCCAGGCTTGTTTCAGTGGTTCCCAGTGACAGGACCAGAGGCAATGGACACAAACTGAAACACAGAAAGTTTCCTTTGAATATCAGGAAACAGTTTTTTATTGTGAGGGTTGACCAAGCACAGGTATCCCAGGGAAGTTGTAGAGTGTCCATCCTTGGAGACATTCAAAAGCTCCTGGATATGGTCCTGGGCAACTGGCTCTAGGTGGCCCTGCTGTAGCAAGAGGTTTAGACCAGATGACCTCCAGAGGTCCTTCCAACCTCAACACTTCTGTGATTCTGGGATTGTGTGACTCTGAAATCGGTATTCCATATACTATGGATGCCTAATACTGTGCAGTGTTTCTAAGAAATTGTGAATAAACATTGTGCATCTCTTCCTTGGGTTTCTTATTTAGTGACTCTTCTATTTAATGGTAAGATAAAAATGTCTATTTCCCTGTCCCTGCAGAAAGTCACTAGTGAATGAATATCTTGACTTTGGGAAAATATTGAATTAATTCCTACCATAGTAAACAGACTTGATTCATGTATGTTTTACAGCACTTCAAATTGCCTTTCATACCAACTGGATGAAACATCTTTATACAGGTTTAATCTCTCTGCACAACTGTTTGCTATCTTTTCCCTGTTCTTCACTGATGAGGATGGATGACTTGGCTCTGCAGATTGCTTCTAATCATGCTGTTAGCAAGCCTCTGTGGCCATTCACATACTGTGGTTGTGTTTGATTTGGAAAATATTGCAACATAATATTTCTACATCCCCATTAAATGCTTTGAGCAGTTCTTAATGTTGCATGGATGTCTTTGATACAAATCTTTGTTAGACATCAAGAGTTTTTATTAATTATCATTATTATGTTTTGTCTTATTTTTTTTTAAAAAGTACTCTCATGATGATGTTTTCTGGTTACAGTCATTGGTAACATAACTACTTTTTAAGTTATCCTTACCATTTCAGTGTGGCTTTGCACAGAGAGTTTAAACAACTTCTGGTATCTCTTCATAACTGGGATATTTAAATCAATTTTTTCCAGATCCTTAGTTAAAAAGAAATCCACAACAGATAGTTAAGGCATGGAGTAAGGCAATTACAACTCAAAGCAGAAGAAATGTCATGCCAGTCTTCAAAAAGGGCAAGAAGGAAGACCTGGGAAATTATAGACGGGTCAGCCTCACCTTCATCCCTGGGAAGGTGATGGAACAGCTCCTTCTGGAGGCCAACTCTAAGCACATGGATGAAAAGAAAGTTATCAGGAGTAGTCAGCATGGATTCACCAAGGGGAGATCGTGCTTGACCAACCTGAAAACCTTCTATGATGGAGTGACTAGCTGAGGAGATGGAGGGAGAGCAGTGGATGTGGTTTACCTTGACTTCAGTAAGGCTTTTGACACTGTCTCCCATAACATCCTCATAGGGAAGCTCAGGAAGTATGGGTTGGATGAATGGACTGTGAGATGTATCGAGAACTGGCTAAGCAACAGAGCTCAAAGGGTTGCGGTCGGTGGTGCAGAGTCCAGTTGGAGGCCTGTAGCTAGTGGTGTTCCCCAGGGATCAGTACTGGGTCTGGTTTTGTTGAACATCTTCAACAATGACCGAGATGAAGGGTTGGAATGTACCCTCAGCAAGTTTGCTGATGATACAAAACTGGGAGGAGTGGCTGATACACCAGGAGGCTGTGCTGTCATTCAATGGGATCTGGACAGACTGGAGAGTTGGGCGGAGGGGAATCTCATGAAATTTAACACGGACAAGTGTAGAGTTCTGCACCTGGGGAGGAGCAACCCCATGCACCAGTATAGGTTAGGGGTTGACCTGCTGGAAAGCAGCTCCATGGAGAAGGACCTTGGAGTCCTGGTAGTCAATAAGTTATCCATGGGACAGCAATGTGCCCTGGTGGCCAAGAAGGACAATGGTGTCCTGAGGAGCATTAAGAAGAGTGTGACCAGCAGGTAGAGAGAGGTTCTCCTCCCCCTCTCCTCTGCACTGGTGAGGCCTCATCTGAAGTATTGTGTCCAGTTCTGGGCTGCCCAGTTCAAGAGAGACAGGGAACTTCTGGAGAGAGTCCAATGGAGAGCTACGAGGATGATTAAGGGACTGGAACCTCTCCCGTATGAGGAAAGGCTGAGAGACCTGGGGCTATTTAGTCTGGAGAAGAGAAGGCTGAGAGGGGACCTTATCAGTGTCTATAAACATCTGAAGGGTGGCTGTCAGGAAGATGGAACCAGCCTCTTTTCAGTAGTGCCCAGTGATAGGACAAGGGGCAATGGGCATAAACCGCAGCACAGGACGTTCCACCTCAACATGAGGAAAAACTTCTTTACTGTGAGGGTGACAGAGCACTGGAACAGGCTGCCCAGAGAGGTTGTGGAGTCTCCTTCTCTGGAGACCTTCAAAACCTGACTGGACGCGTTCCAGTGCAACCTGCCCTAGGGGATCCTGACTTGGCAGGAGGGGTTGGACCAGATGATATTCAGAGGTCCCTTCCAACCCCTACCATTCTGTGATTCTGTGAAATTGATGGAATACAGCTCGATATTTAGAAATAGCAGTTTAATTATGGCCTATCAGTGTTGGTCAGTAGATGTTGATAATATATTTTCCTTCTGCGAGCAGCTGTTCCCTGCAGTCACTGATGGGTTCTACAGGGTTGTCTACTCTTGGTCGTTGTTTCCCAGTTCATGTTAATATCGGCTGCTCAACAGTTGCTCTCTGAAAGTCCTAGTCTGGTCATGGACCTTGATTCAGGACTGAATTTATGATGCAGTTTCTTAGGTATCTACATTTGACATTTCTTAGGTATCTATCTATGACATTTTCAGGGTTGTTTTTTTCCTCTTTGATAGTATCAGATGTCTCCACATTCCCTTACAGATGGTGAACTGTATCCCCTGATCTCTGCCAGTCCAACAGCCAAAATGCAAAAATAATAAATTACTATTAGAAAAATTATAAACTACTATATATATTGAATCTGCTCCTTTTATACTATATAATAAAATTTTCTGCTGGTTATTTTAATAGCCTTTTCCCTGAGTGCATATCCTAATCACATAATCAGGCTCAAGTTATTAGCAGTGCCTTGTGTTCATAGCAGTTAATTCTCTGCATTTCTGAATATATATAATGTTTTGGGTTTTAGTACTACTAGTTAGTATCTAATGCCTTCAGTTGCAGATATTATAAATTAAACCTAATGTTTGTATGACACTGATTTAGCTTATTCTTGGAGGGTAGAAAATGAAGGAAGTTCGCTTGTTCTGTAGTAATTTGTAGAACTGAAGGAACAATTATTAAATTATTAACCTTCCATTATTTTCAGTTTTGCAGTTTTATGAAGGTTCTGTTTTTGTAGCAAGCAATCATAATCATTTCACATTAGTGTTTTTGCTTTGGTCTGATTAGCACTCCACCTTTGGCTCTGACAACCAGAACTCCATGACAACTGTCCACACAAGAATATGACTATCCACATCTTCAGCATCATCAAAACTCCAGTCCTGTTTTTGATATAGTCAGAACTCCTCCTGTATCAGAGCATACAGAAAGCAATCTGTCAAACAGTCATATTAAATATTCTACAATAAAATTCTATGATGACTAGTAAAATAATCAGGTCTTCTTTCCTATAATTGCATCATTTTCATTGCAATATTAATTTCTTACATGTTCAGTAATTGTAACATAGCATCATATACCTGCAACATCATCACTACTTTACAAAAAGCCAGAGATACATGACAGGCCCTCATACAGGCATGTTTTTATATAAATCTCTAAACAGGAAGAGCTCCATTCTTGGCTTAATAAATTCCATAGCACCACGATACACTGATCCTGCTTTCTTCCTCAGCCCCTTATTTCTCTGTGAAATCCATTTCTATGTTGCTCCATGATAAACGTGAAAAGAGCTCATAAACAAGAGCTCCATGTCTTTCACTAACACACAAATGATTGAAGTGTCAGATGTATATCCCCTGTGAATGGAGGATAATCAAATCTCTGTCAGAGGGATATATCCAACACAACCATATAGAATCACAGAATTACAGAATGGATGATGTCAAACATGGATCTCTGGAGATTATCTATTTCACTGGCCCTGTGCAAAACAGGGTCAGTGAGAGCAAGATGCTCAGAGCCTCCCTGATTTAGGGGAGATGGAAACTCCACAACTTGTCTGCGCAACCTGTTGCAGTGTTCTGGAAACAAGTCTCTAAACTTGGCAGAGACTTGGAGTCATCCCCATCTTGGTATAAACACTGTTCTTTGACACACGACTGACTTAGTTATCCATTGCTTATTGTTAGTGCATACAGACATACACCCGCACTCAGCTGCAGAAAGCCACTGAATCACAAATCACAGAATCACAGAATCATTAAGGTTGGAAAGGACCTTCAAGATCATCAAGCCCAACTGTTCACCCAACACCACCATGCCCACTAAACCATATCCCAAAGCGCCAAATGCACACATTTTTTGAATATTTCCAGTGATGATGACTCCACCACCTCCCTGGGCAGCCTGTGCCAATGCGTTACCACTCAGTGAAGAAATTTTTCCTAACATCCAATCTAAACCTCCTCTGATGCAACTTGAGGTCATTTCCTCTCATTCTGTCACTAGTTACTTGGGAGGAGAGACCAACACCCATATCGACACAACCCCCTTCCAGGTACTTGTAGAGAGCGATAAGGTCTCCCCTTAGCCTCCTCTTCTCCAGACTGAATAACTCCAGTTCCCTCAGCTGCTCCTCATAAGACTTGTTCTCCAGACCCCTCACCAGCTTCGTTGCCCTTCTCTGGACACACTCTAGCAACTCAATGTCCTTCTTGTAGTGAGGGGCCCAAAACTGAACACAGAATTCGAGATGCAGCCTCACCAGTGCTGAGTCCAGGGGCACAATCACTTCCCGACTCCTGCTGGCCACACTGTTGCTGATACAGGCCAGGATGGTGTTGACCTTCTTGGCCACCTGGGCACACTGCTGGCTCATGTTCAACTGGCTGTCAACGAGCACCCCCAGGACCTTTTCCGCCGGGCAGCTCTCCAGCCACTCCTCCCCAAGCCTGTAGCGTTGCATGGGGTTGTTTTGACCCAAGTGCAGGACTCGACACTTGGCCTTATTAAACCTCATACAGTTGGCCTCTTCCCATCGATCCAGCCTGTCCAGATCCCTCTGCAGAGCCCTCCTACCCTCCAGCAGATCAACACTCCCACCCAACTTGGTGTCATCTGCAAACTTACTGAGGGAGCACTCAATCCCCTCATCCAGATCGTCAATAAAGATATTGAACAAGACCGGCCCCAGAACCGAGCCCTGGGGAACACCGCTTGTGACCGGCCACCAGCCAGATTTAACGCCATTCACCACAACTCTCTGGGCTTGACCATCCAACCAGTTCCTCACCCAGCGAAGAGTAAACCTGTCTAAGCCACGAGCTGCCAGTTTCTCCAGGAGAATGCTGTGGGAGATGCTGTCAAAGGCTTTACTAAAGTCCAGGTAGACAACGTCCACAGTCTTTCCCTCGTCCACTAGGCGGGTCACCTGGTCATAGAAGGAGATCAGGTTGGTAAAGCAGGACCTGCCTTTCATGAACCCATGCTGGCTGGGCCTGATCCCTTGGTTGTCCTGCAGATACCCTTTGAGCACTCTCAAGAGCAACCGCTCCATGATCTTCCCCGGTACAGAGGTCAGGCTGACAGGCCTGTAGTTCCCAGGATCCTCCTTCCGGCCTTTCTTGTAGACGGGCGTCACATCGGCAAGCCTCCAGTCTTCTGGGACCTCCCCTGTTAACCAGGACTGCTGATAAATGATGGAGAGTGGCTTGGCAAGCTCCTCCGCCAGCTCTCTCAGTACTCTCGGGTGGATCCCATCAGGCCCCATAGACTTGTGGGTGTCCAGGTGGCTTAACAGGTCCTTAACTGCTTCCTCCTGGATTATGGGCAGGTTATTGTGCTCTCCATCTTCCAGCTCAGGGGGCTTGAATACCCTGTGGATACCTGGACTGGCTATTAAAGACTGAGGCAAAGAAGGCATTAAGTTCCTCAACCTTGTCCTCGTCCTTGGAGACAATGTTCCCCGCCATAACCAATAAGGCATGGAGATTCTCCTTGCCTCTCTTTTTGTTGTTAATATATTTGTAAAAGCATTTTTTGTTGTCCTTTACAGCTATGGCCAGACTGAGCTCTAGCTGGGCTTTTGCCTTTCTAATTTTGTCTCTGCTTGACGTAACAAGATCATTGCACTCTTCCTGAGTTGCCTTCTGCTTCTTCCAAAGGTGATAATCTCTCCTCTTTTTCCTGAGTCCCAGCAAAATCTCCCTGTTCAGCCAGGCTGGTTGCCTTCCCTGCCAGCTCTTCCTATGGCACATGAGGATTGCCTGCTCCTGGCCTTTAAGATTTCCTTCTTGAAGGTTGTCCAGCCTTATAACAGGAGTGAATGGCCATCTCTGATGTACAGAGGAATACAGCTCTGACCCAGGCAGACTTCTGTTCCTTTATGTTAAAGAGCTCCATCTCTGCTACTGCATACATAGACTTAGTGTCTACTCCTGACATAGGCAGGTCCCCTTCTAACACCCAGTCAGTTTCCACTTAGGCGGAATTGTGGCATACCTGCAGAGAACCAGGAGTACATTTCTGCTGCTGACACGAGTTTCATGAAAATCACTGTCATGAGAAGTGCTCCAAACCAACACTGAGGCAAGTAGCTAAGCACATTTTCGAAGTCTGCAGAGTTACCTAAAAATCTTGTACTTATTAAAGCTTAATCTCAGTTTTTGAAAACTACTGGTAACTATCAACATTTCTTTATACCTCAGGCGTATTTGTATATTGAATACATATCTGTTATACCTTTGCCTGCATAACATTGTACCTATGTAGACACATATATCTTCTGATCACTAGTACCAGCAGACAAACAGCTAGACTTAAACAAGCCCATTTTCTGTAGCAGTAGCTTTATCTTTTTAAATATCATTTTTGTATAATGACATATCCATAATATTTTCCTCTTCACTAATGCCGAGTGGCTCCATATTCCCTATGGACAGTAAACTGTATTCCCATCTCTGATTTTATGTTCATCCCCAACTCATCTCTTTATTTCTAACATACAGTTTACATGATCACTTCTATGATGTCCAGGATTGCTGTAACCTTTGAACAAATGCATCACTGCATGCAAACCTATGCATGCAGAAAGATGGATCTACATCACTGACAGGAGTTCACTATCAGATCTATCAGATTTTTGAGATTCCACCATGGACTGGAAGTGTCTAGTTTTCTATCTGTTTCCTTGACATATTTTACATGGGTAAAGATAGAGCCAGGACAGCACAATGGTGACAACCCAGTTTTCTATTTATACAAGTCTCTGTGTCCATGACTTACATGAGACTGTAAATATGTAATAAGTACGAGACAAAATTAATGGTTTTCCATATCATCCTTTTTTCTGTTCTGCACAGGAATTTTTCCTCCCTCTCTACCTTTAGGACATATCATATCCTGTGTTCCCATCTTTGGGCTCCATCTCCATCTTTACTGTAACAGGCTTCTGTTGAAATGTTGAACATGTTGAAACTGGTTCCTTACATCTGATGCATTCTCATCTCTGTTTCTTACAAAGAGAAAGTATCATCCCTTAGACAGGGGTATTTAGAATTTAGGGGTCCATCTCTGTTTCTGAAATAGCTGGATCTTCATCTGTGCTTCTGAGAGATGAAATTTTGCCTACAACTCTGACCTACTTAAGACTACAATTTTCACTCCTGACCAGTAGAAGTCTCTATCCCCATCTGGGGCTCTGTGGCCATCTCTGATATAGCAAGGTTCCAGACATAGACAGAGATGCATCTCTATTTACGTATTGATGGCAGATACATGTTATTCTTTCTACAGTCCCCTAGAGATGTCATAAGTCATTATTTGCCAGTAGGACTTGGTACTGCCAATGACCACCTTTTGAACATTGCAGTACAGCCAATTTCACACCTGCCTTATCATACACTTATCTAGTCCATATCTTACTAATCTGGCCTTGCTGACATCAAAGTAAAGAACCTTATCTCCTTCCATCAAGACAATGACCAGCAAGTCCAGTACAGAAGGCTATTAAGATGATCAGGAGCATATGAAATATATAAAGAGGCTGAGAGAGACTATTTTCTTCAGCCATAGGAAGAAAAGAAATGAAGAGAGGTCACTCTTATCTTCAACTCCCTAATGAGAGGTTTTAGAGAAAACAGAGTCAAATTCTTCTAAGTAGTACTCAGTAACAGGAAGAGAGGTAATGGACGCAAGTTGCAAACCTGGAAATTCTGGATGGATATATGGGGAAAATGTTTTTGTTGTGAGCATAGTTTATCACTGACAGAGGTTTCACAGGAACCTCCACCCTTGCAGTTCTTCAGGGGAAGGCTCTGAGCAATATTCTTCAGGCAGACCTGCTTTGAGCAGGTAGTTGGACTACATGACCTCTGGAGGACCCTTTCAACCTGCATGGTGCCATGACTCTGATGTCTGAAGAGTCACAGAATGGAGATGGTCAAAATCAAAATCAGGTCTGTTTTCAGAACCTTGCACATAAGTGTAAGACTTTTTCATGATGCTGGAAAGAGTTATGAGCATGCTTTAACTTTACAGAATTTGAACAGTATCATTGACTTTACAGAATTAATTTACAGTGCTCTGAATGAAGTATGAGTATAAATCTTAATAGTTGTCTTACTCCCTCTCCTTGTAAATGCAAATATGTGCTTATTTTTGAAGCATATATATAATCCCTTTGGACTGTTCTCATTTTTAAATTTCAGTAGTGAATTGCAAGTAATGTGAGACAAATCATGAAGCAGTGTGGGTTTTATAACTTACGTTCAGTATATTTGGATTATTTCATTCTGCTTTTTTAAGAATTAACAGACACCTTTATCATGCAGGATACGGGAGAGAAATGTTGAATAAATAGTTTCAAATTCAACCTCACTGCTTTGCCTTCTGATATGTGTCAGAAAAGAGTGCTTTAATTATGCAGAGGAAACACTTTGAACTTTCATTTTTTAGAAAAAGTTTCAGTTAGATGGAAGGTTGGTATAAGATAGGAATATTCACAATACAAGAAAAGCAGCACACTAGGTGGGTTTCAACTAAAACTTTGAAACTCCTTCTAAAGTCTGGTATAAAATACTTCCTGCCTCTTTAAGAGATTTTACCCAATGCCTTCCCCCAGCCCTTCCATTTTCCAAGCAAATTTCACTGTTGGAAACCTGATCCAATGGTAAAATCATAGATTTAAAATAAGATTAGAAGGCCACCCTTTTCTTCAGAACTGGAAATGAAAAGCTTAATCAAAGTGTGTTTATTCTAAATATTATTCTGGCTGATCACTTCAGATAGTCCTCAAGACTTTCACCATAATAAAATTAAATTAATTGGTTTATATGTTACCAATGAGTCCCTGTGGTTTTGGGTTTTTTTTTTTCCTAATTGGTATAATCATAGATATTGGTCAGTTCTGAAAACTATTTAAATATAGCTAGAACTATAGAATAGTTTATTCAGGATTAAAGATACAGGTTTTGGGGCTTTATTATTTTCTATATGTTTAAATTAAGTCTAGCTTTTTGAAAGAAAAAAAATCACATACAAAAAACCCAAACCAAACACAAAACCAAAACATTTCAGAATTCTTATTAATATACAGCACACTTATTATTTTCTTCCCTAGTAATTTTGAATTCAAATCTAGCACTTTTCCAATCAAGACATGCATATATTTTATTTATGAGCTTTTTTTTTTAAGATGGCAAGTCATTTCCATGAAACAGTTGTCTCCTGCATCTGTGCATCCTTTTATTGCTAGCTGAAACTTTCAGAGTTATTCCCTCACTCAGATGAGTATATTTAAACTCGGACCTATTTATCCATCTTTCTTCAAGATCTGAATGTGCTCTCTCCCATCTTCATACGTGACATGTTTGTATGTTTATGTAATACATCGAGAGGGGTGCACGTGCCGGTTTTAATTCTTCCTGCCTTTGCTGAGCCAAGCAGCTGCTTCTGTGCTGTGTTCGAGCAACACCTGTGGAAGCAGAGACACTGGAGTGCGTTTCAGTTGCTGATTTAGTACCAGGTAAGCAGCTGAACCAGTTGACTGGCTGCATATAGACGTATGGTAAAACAATGAAGGCTTTGGAAGCTGTTAAAACGTGATAGTGATAACAGCAACATGAATATACAGGCCAGTGGCTTTACAACGTTGAACAGATACTGTGCAATGTGCAGTATTCTCTCCCTTAAATAACAGGACCTGAAAATACGTAGAGAGGCATTCCACATTCTGCAGGACAAGGCCAATATCGTGAGATATGAGCTCTAGCTGTTAACACTCCCAGAAAATGCAAGAACACTGTCCTTTATTCTACGAACAAAAGAGGCACAGGGAATGAAAGTTCCTTTCGCCTCTTATGCTGCAAAACGCTCAAGATGTTTGAGATCTAGTTCTGGCAAACAGACTAAACCATGCTTTCTAACAGCCATAAATAAATTGGCCTTGAACTCTAGCTAGAGAAAGTAGGTTTTTATATATATATATTTATTTATTTATTTATTTTTATTTATGTTTGTATTTGTATTTGTATTTGTATTTGTATTTGTATTTGTATTTGTATTTGTATTTGTAGTTTTGTTGACAGCACTTAAAATATGATCTATCACTGGACTTGAATGTATAAAACAATAAGCTTGTGAGTATTCCCACATGCTTGAGGTTCTTCATATGCCTGAAAACCTAGTGAATTCATGGCCCTAAGCCTGTTGCTGCATCATGGCCTAAAGTAACTTAATTAACTATTCTAAAAATACTTATTATAAAAAAATTACAAAAGCACTAAACCCTTTTGTATCAGACAGAAAATAACACAGCTTTATCCACCACATTCAGCTTCCAACAATGTCCTCCCAATTTTTCCTTACTTCTCCAAGCCACTGTCGCACAACTGCCCCTCACCTTTCCAGCCTTTGAAACTGCCAGGGACTTTCCCAGGTCCCTCAATACCCTCAATGACCTCTGCAGCTTCCTTTTCCCTCACAGCTCCTCAAATCTCATTCTTCTTTTCAGCCCTGGTATCTTACCTCTGCCAACCAAATCCCCAGCTCTTTCTTCCTCTCTTTCAGAACCAGCTCTGTCACCTCTCAAAAACTTTCTGGTGAGCACTAAGCTTCTTACGTGTCAATGTTTTGAGCAAAAGCTGCCTTAGGTGCCCTGTCCAATATTATACAAACTAAGGTTTTCTGGCTGATAAAGACTGGTGAACAAAGAAAACAAAAACAAGAGAGATCAAAAGAAGAGCAAGATAAAGGAAAAGTATGTATTTTTTTCAAACAGATACTAAATAAGATATTATATAATAATCCCAAATTTTTTGGTTTAGAGAGATCTATTACATCTTGGGATACTAATGAACAAGTAAACAACCCAGGATTTTCCTTGGATGTCTTTATGAAAATTAGAGACCCATAACGCACAGATATGTACTATTACTTTTCTATGTTTTCTCACTGTCCTGACTTTAATAGTCTTTTTAGTAACAATCCCTTATCAGCAACATTCATCTAATCCTATAAAATGTTTATTTTTTTTTATTGAAGAGTTGTCTGATTTTTGGGTAGTGATGTTGCTGCCTGGGACTGCATCAAGTCCAGTGACACTAATATGTCTCTTAAGGTTGTAGACTAGTTTGCTTTTGCCTTAATATAATTAATTTAATCTTAGATTAGATTAAATTAAAAAATTCAGTTTTTTTCTTGTATGACTTACAATATTTGTCTGACAAATAATTTAAAATATGTTTTAGACATTTTTGGTGAGTAAGGTTTTCCCTCTTTGAGCTCTGTTTTTTTTTCTTTTAGCATACTATGAAGCTCTTCCACATATTTTGAGATGTCATGGTCTAAGTAATTAATTTTGATTCATCATTTGTCTCAGCCTTAATCTTTCCTTTCTACTGTTCTTTTTTTAACCATTCCTAAGTCCTTTCAATCACTGAAAAAATCTGGATTGTTGACTTCCTAGTCTAAGCTAAATAATTATACTTAAGCAGTAAATCATTTAAGGAAAATATATCAATGTTTGATGGACAAAACTATGAAGAAAATTTAAAGAATCTCTTCTCTAAGTAGCTTAAAAGTAGAAATAAGAATGTGTGAAAATGAGAAGAGGAAAGCTTTACTTAACTAGAGTGGAAACAGTGACATTTCTTCACTGGAGAATAGTCTGCCAAGTGAAAATGAGCCTTCTTCAACACTTGTGACAATTAGGATTGCAATTTTACAAGTCCTGGGAAATGTGATCAAACCTTATTAGGAGAAATAATCCTGTTATCAGTCTGGGGAAAATGAAAAGCGGCTACTTCCTATGGCTGCTCTGATGCTACTGTCGACCCCTGCTTTGCCAAAGTACAGTAAGTTAGAAGATGCATCTGGCTGGTATCACAGCATAACAACCATACCTTCGTAACAGTCCCTCTGCACGTGTGCTCCTGTAGCTTTAGTCCTAGATAGAGTCCCACCCATTTCTCATATCATCTCCATAAAAGAGAGTCTAGTTGTTTTCTTCTGAGCCAGTTCCATTTGTGTTCTTAAAGCTTCTCCCCTGTAACCTCGAGACTTTCCACTTGACTTTCCATTTTTTGCTTATTAGCTCTTTATGAGTCTTCAAATGTGAGCCTGTGGCTTCAGCAATTTGTTTTCTCACATTCAGTGAGTCCAGAATACTGTAAGGTCCTATCAGAGATCTATCAATCCTGAAAGGCAGACAAGCAGCAGACATTTATTTAGTATCACAAAATAGCTTTTTTTTTCAAACAAACCATAATTTTGTAGTCAACTGTAAGACAATATTTAGGTATTGCAGGGAAAATTCATAAAGAACAGCTCATAAATTTGTCAGGTGGCAGTATTAATTGAAGTGTCAAAATTTTTTGTGTGCATAGTGGCCAGTTCTTAAAACAGCATCATGACACATTAGTGGGGTTTTGGCTGACTTTCTTTTCATATTTTATTTATGTATTTTTATATTGGTTATTCCAATATAAATCTCTTCATAAGTCTTCTTTTTTTTTTTTTAAATCACTGAGGTACCTAGTTCATGGGCTGATATTCCATGAGATTTCTCTCATATCAAGCTCAATAGTTTACTGACCAATTGTCTTCTTATCAGAATTCAGAAAGAAATTAAATTATTCAGGCACAATAGGTACAGTGAAACAATAACTCTAACTGAGCCAAACATATTTTTCCCAAAAATACAGATTGTGTTTTTTTAGATTCTGTGCAATAGGTCACTTGGGTCAAATACTGGCTTGTAACTTGGCAGACTTAAGAATTGCATGAACTAAAACAGGATCAGACACCTGGTTGGGATTCACATGGCCAGATGTAATGTCCATAATGTAAATATCTATGTCTGAGTGAGTTATGTTCCTTCATAGTTTGACTGGGAATAAACTTTTATAGTTTAACTGGGAAAAAGAACATGTCAAAGATGGGTTTTATCTCATTGCGAAGTACCTGCCTAAAATAGGTCAGATGATGCTCTGTGGGTGTCTAAAGTTAGATGAGGTGAATCATGGTCTGATTCATTAGGAGGCATGAGTAAGCTGTGGACTGCCCATTAACTAAACTGTAATTCAGCCAGGTGCTTGACTGACTGAAAGAGAGAGAAATTGGATGGCTTTGAAAATTAAGTCCTAATATGGCCAGATGAAGTAAAATTAAGCGACAGCAAGCAGAAAAGATGGTTGGACATACAGATGAGATGAGATAATATAACTGAATATTAGATTGTTTATTAGGTTAGATACAGTGTCCTGGTTTTGTCTGGGATAGAGTTAATGTTCTTCCTAGTAGCTGGTACAGTGCTGTGGTTTTGATTTGGGATTAAAATAATGTGGATAACACGGTGATGTTTTTAGTTGTTGCTGAGCAGTCAAGGACCATTGAGCTTCTCGTGCTGGGCTGCCAGCGAGAAGGCAAGGAGTGCACACGGAGCTGGGAGGGGGCACAGCCAGGACAGCTGACCCAGACTGATCGAAGGGATATTCCATACCATATGATGTCATCCTCAGTATATAAAGCTGGGGCAGCTGGCCAGCACGGGCCATGGGAGCTAACCGGACATCAGTCAGTGGGTGGTGAGCAATTGTGCTGTGCAACACCTGTTTTGTATATTCTTTTTTCTTCTGTCCTATTAAACTGTCTTTATCTCAACACACGAGTTCTATCTTTTTTTTAATTGTCTCCCCCCTTTGGCTGGAGATGGGGAGTGAGTGAATGGCTGTGTGGTCACTTTAGCTGCCTGACAGGTTAAACCACAACTCACAGTTAAGAGTGAATTTTTAGCTTAGTTTGAATCATCTTACAGTTTAGGCAGCTGTTTGGACTTACTCTGATTTTGCCTATACCATTTTATCCATTCTGAATTCAAACTCTGTTGGCAATGAACATGCATCACCTCCTTTTTGGAACAGGAATCTATCAGCTTAGAGTTTAGTCACAAGAATGACCATCTCCATTAAGCCCAGTGTTCATTCCTGTTTGTATAATAAAGAGGCTTCAATAATTAAGATTATTCTTAATTAACATGTAAATGAGATTCTAATAACAACATCATGTCTTTATGGCAGCAAACATCACGTTTACTGCTCTTCTTGTATTTTACATAAACAAGGAGAAAGTTTTTGAATTTGTATTTGTTCTTAGAATTTGTACTTGTTCTGTTTCTTTTCACTCTTTAGATTTGTATTCAGTAACTCTTTACTTTTTAAATGTTATTTGCTGCATCTAGAAACAAAACCTGACTTTCTGCTGACATATATATGCCTTGTGATAGGTTTTCCATCACGAATTATTATCCATAAAATGGACACCGGCCCATTTTGACATTATAGGAGGGAGGCAAAAGAAGAACAGGGGTTCTGTTAACAGTGTTCATAACACAGTGTTAACAGCAATTACATTATTTTTTATTGGAACACAGAAAAATTAATTAAAAACCTTAGTTAAACATGTATGCTATTTTCAGCAATGTATCATTACAGAGTAATCCTTCTCCAATTCATTCATCATAGATTACGAAATAACTGTGTGATCAGATATTACAGCTTAGTTTTACTTGTCACACATGAGATGAATCATATTAATAGATAGGTTATCAGCTGTTTGCAATGGCTAACAGTCCCTTTTAAGCTTGAGCTCTCAAAAGTTGGGATGACAGTTTCATATGAAATTTTAGCATTTTAAATTTGAATTAAAAGTTAGCAAACCACCCATAAAACATCATGCCAGGAACAATCACTTAGAGTGAATATAAAATGAAAAGTAGTCCATAAAGTTCAAAAAGCAGGTTAATAAAACTGGTGTTAGCTTTGTATTTTCGCTGCTTCTAACCTTTGAGTAGAATCCATCTTTCGCTGCTTCTTTTAATAAGTTAATCATACTGAATTGTGGTTTAATTGTCATTTGAGTTTGTCTGACTTCAAATTGAAGAACAGTGACACTGTACAATCCATTGGCTACTTAAATGGAGCTTTTTAACTTTTCTTCTTTATAGTTAAAGTCTGAACAATTAGAGATAATGTATAGCTTAATGATCTCCGCTTTGTATAGCCCACACCTTAAAACTTGTAATTTGATTTCCCTTTCTCATATTAGTGGATGGGCTAGATTTTCAAAAGTGCACATGTGATTTAAAACCTTTAATCCTACCAATTTTGCATTATATGGGATTGTTTAGTATTATTCCTGTTTCAGTCAATTTAGGACTAGAGCAATAGGAAAAGACATGATGAGTTCATAGAATCATAGAATCATAGAAACTTTGGGTTGGAAGGGACCTTTAAAGGTCATCTAGTCCAACCCCCCTGCAATGAGCGGGGACATCTTCAACTAGAGTCACAGAATCATAGAATCATTAAGGTTGGAAAAGACCTTTAAGGTCACCAAGTCCAACTGTCAACCCAACACCACGATGCCCACTAAACCATGTCCCAAAATTAGATCAAGTTGCTCAGCACCCTGTCCAACCTGACCTTGAATGTTTCCAGGTATGCGGTATCTACCACCTCCCTGGGCAACCTGTTCCCCAATCTATCACAATCTATCATGATAGATTATGTACTTTGAAGTATTTATTGGCCTCACAATAAAATATATAAACATATATCTAAAATAAAATAACATGTCTTATCATATGTTTATGCTAAACTGCTGCATCAGTTCAATATTTCAGGAGTCTAAGTTCTGTGTTTTCATTGCCTCCATAGAATATTGCTCTGAAAAAATGATGTCCCATTCTTTTAAAAAAATCAGTGGATTAAATCCATCCTTCTGAATTTATATTTAAAGTGTGTTCATGTTAAATTGCTACAACATAATTTTCTTTTCTATTTTATAGAAGAACTACACTTGACCTGGACAAAAAGAAATAGCATACTTCCTAGAATCATAGAATAGTTTGGGTTTGAAGGGACTTTTAAAGGTCATCTAGTCCAAGCCCCTGCCATGATCAGGGACATCTTCAACTAGATCAGTTTGATCAGAGCCCCATCCAACCTGACCTGGAATGTTTCCAGGGATGGGGCATCTACCACTTCTCTGAGCAACCTGTGCCAGTGTTTCACCACCCTCAGTGAGAAAAATTTCTTCCTTAGATCTAGTCTACATCTACCCTCTTTTAGTTTAAAACCCTTACCCCTTGTCCTATTGCTACAGGTCCTGCTAAAAAGTCTGTCCCCATCTTTCTTATCAGGCCCTTTAAGTAGTGGAAGGCTGCAAGGTCTCCCCGAAGCCTTCTCCTCCAGGCTGAACAACCCCAACTCTCTCAGCCTATCCTCACAGCAGAGCTGTTCTATCCCTCTGATCACTTTTCTGGCCCTCCTCTGGACCTTCTGAGCTGCGAGCGCACATTGCTGGCTCACGTCCAGCTTTTCATCCCAAGTCCTTCTCAGCAGGGCTGCTCTCCGTCCTTTCTTCCCCCACCCTTTACTGATATCAGGGGTTGCCCTGACCCAGGTGCAGGACACTGCACTTGGCCTTGTTGAACCTCATGAGGTTTGCATTGGCCCATTCCTCGAGCTTGTCCAGACCCCTCTGGATGACATCCTGTCCCTCAGGTGTGTCAACCACACCACTCCGCTTGTCGTCACTTAATCCAGAGAACATTAAAATTGTTTCAGATGAGTCTTAATGAGTCTAGAGAAAGCAATGGAAATATTTATGTGAAGAAAAAGAATAGCTGCTGAGGGGAAAAAAAATCCTTAAAAACAAAACTTAAAGGTTGCAAGAATAAAATACGGTTAATATGAAACTCAGAAAAAAAACTACCTACTGGTAGAATGTAAAAGTCTTGTGGTGTGAATGTTTGCAGGATGAAAAACAATGATTTAGATTTGGTACAAGACCATATTTAGACTACTTCTAGTTACGTAAAAAAAGATTAACAATTCTTAAGTGCCTTTACTTCTAGGAATATGTTTAAAAACAGAAAGCAGAAGAATGGCTTTCATTACTAGAAACTACGTTGCAAGAATGATTACAAATAAAATATCAAATAGGTTGTTAACTCAGTCGCTACTGTTACTTCCACTAGTGTGTTATACAGTCAGTTTTAATCTGGGAGTCAGTGTGAAGAGGAAAAAAGGGCGCAAAAAAAAGAACAGAGGAAAATCCGAAACAAATCTACGAGTACACTGAGAATTAGTCAGAAGCATCCCACTGTGTTTTTTAAAGTAATTACTGAGGACATGCCACTCTGTATGCTTCTGTCCTTCACAAGCCTTGGATAGAAAAACTCCGAAAAACTAGCTCGGATCAGCAGCACAGTTTTGGTGCAGACACCCACATGACCTTCACTTATCATTTGATGTTTTATTTTGAAAAGTATTAATAATAGAATCACAGATTCATAGAATACCAGGTTGGAAGGGACCTCAGGGGTCATCTGGTCCAAACTTTCATGGCAGAAGCATGGTCTGGAGAAGATGGCGCAGCACCCTATCCAGCTGAATCTTAATTGTTTCCAATATTGGGGAATCCACCACTTCCCTGGGGAGATTATTCCAATGGCTGATTGTTCTCACTATGAACAATTTTCCTCTTGTGTCCAGTTGGAATCTCCCCAGGAGTAACTTGTACCCATTACCCCTCATCTATTACTCTACTATGTGACTGCTTGTAAAAAGGGAGTCTCCACCTTCTTTGCAGCCACCCTTTAAATACCAGAACATGGTGATAAGGTCTCCCCTAAACCTTCTTTTCTCAAGACTGAATAAACCCAATTCTCTCAGCCTTTCCTCATATGACAGGCTTTCCAGTCCTTTGATCATCTTTGTGGCCCTTCTCTGGACCCACTCCAGCCTGTCCACATCTTTTTTGCACAGTGGCGACCAAAACTGAAGAGAGTATTCCATGTGTAGCCTGACAAGCACTGAGTAGAGTGGGATAATGATGTCTTTATCTCTGCTGGTGATGCCCTTGTTGATGCCAGCATCCTGTTGGCTTTCTTTGCCGCAGCAGCACATTGTTCACTCATATTTATCTTGTCCACCAGGACCCCCAGGTCCCTTTCCACAGAGCTGCTCCCCAGCTACATAGATCCCAGCCTGTGCTGCACTCCTGGATTATATTTTCCCAGGTCCCTTTCCACAGAGCTGCTCCCCAGCTGGGTAGATCCCAACCTGTGCTGCATTCCTGGATTATATTTTCCCAGGTCTAAGATATTTGTCTTTGTTGAATTTCATAAGGTTCTTGTTAGGTCACTTTTTCATCCTATCCATGTCTTCCTGCAGAGTGGTTCTCCTTTCTCAAATATCCACTCAGTTTGGTATCATTGGCAAACTTCATCAGGGTACACTTGATCCCATCATCCAGATCACTTATGGAGATATTAAACAGTGTTGGACCCAGTATGAATCCCTGGGAGACCTCACTTGTGACAGCTTGCCAGTATGAAAAGGAACTATTTACCACCACCCTCTGTGTGCGGCCTGTCAGGCAGTTCCTTACCCACTGCAGAGGCCACTTGTCTAGACTGTAACATACCAGTTTCTCTAGGAGGAGGCTGTGGGAAACTGTATGAAAAGCCTTGGAGAATCCAGGTACACAATGTCCACGGCTTGCCCCATATCAACCAAGCAGGTTACTATGTTGTAGAAGGCAATCAGGTTTTTCAAGCACAATCTGCCCTTGGTGAATCCATGCTGGCCTTTCCCAATCACATGTTTCAGTTGACTTTTGATAGCTCTCAGGAGGATTCATTCCATAACTTTGCTTGACCAACCTGATCTCCTTCTATGACCAGGTGACCCACCTAGTGGATGAGGGAAAGACTGTGGACGTTGTCTACCTGGACTTTAGTAAAGCCTTTAACAATGTCTCCCACAGCATTCTCCTGGAGAAACTGGCGGCTCGTGGCTTAGACAGGCTTACTCTTTGCTGGGTGAGGAACTGGATGGATGGCCGAGCCCAGAGAGTTGTGGTGAATGGTGTTAAATCTGGCTGGTGGTCGGTCACAAGCGGTGTTCCCCAGGGCTCGGTTCTGGGGCCGGTCTTGTTCAGTACCTTTATTGATGATCTGTATGAGGGGATCGAGTGCTCCCTCAGTAAGTTTGCAGATGACACCAAGTTAGGTGGGAGTGTTGATCTGCTGGAGGGTAGGAGGGCTCTGCAGAGGGATCTGGACAGGCTGGATCGATGGGCTGAGGACAACCATATGAGGTTTAATAAGGCCAAGTGTCGAGTCCTGCACTTGGGTCAAAACAACCCCATGCAACGCTACAGGCTTGGGGAGGAGTGGCTGGAGAGCTGCCTGGTGGAAAAGGACCTGGAGGTGCTGGTTGACAGTCGGCTGAATATGAGCCGGCAGTGTGCCCAGGTGGCCAAGAAGCCCAAAGTATCCTGGCCTGTATCAGAAATAGTGTGGACAGCAGGATTAGGGAAGTGATCGTGCCCCTGGACTCGGCACTGGTGAGGCCGCAGCTTGAATCCTGTGTTCAGTTTTGGGCCCCTCACTACAGGAAGGACGTTGAGGTGCTGGAGCGTGTCCAAAGAAGGGCAACGAAGCTGGTGAGGGGTCTGGAGTACAAACCTTATGAGGAGTGGCTGAGGGAACTGGGGTTGTTTAGTCTGGAGAAGAGGAGGCTAAGGGGAGACCTTATCGCTCTCTACAACTGCCTGAAAGGGGGTTGTGGAGAGGTGGGTGTTGGTCTCTTCTCCCTAATAACCAGCGATAGGACGAGAGGAAATGGCCTCAAGTTGCACCAGGGGAGGTTTAGATTGGATATTAGGAAAAATTTCTTTACTGAGAGAGTGGTCAAGCATTGGAACAGGCTGCCCAGGGAGGTGGTGGAGTCACCATCTCTGGAAGCGTTCAAAAAACGTGTGGATGTCGTGTTTAGGGATATGGTTTAGTGGGCATGGTGGTTTTGGGTTAACGGTTGGAATTGATGATCTTGAAGGTCCTTTCCAACCTTAATGATTCTGTGGTTCTGTGATTTCCCAGGGACTGAACTAAGGCTGATGGGTCTATAATTTCCTTGATCCTCCTTTAAGCTCTTCTTGTAGATGGGCGTGACATTAGCATTTTTTCAGTTTTCTGGGACATCCTCCAATCACTATGACTTCTCAAAGGTTATGGAAAGCAACCTTTCAATGACATCAGCCAGCTCTCTTAACACCTTTGGGTGGATATTGCCATGGCCCATTTATTTGTAGGGGTCAAGCTCCTGTAATAGTTCACATACCAATTCTTCCTTCACTGTTGTTGGATCTATGTTTGCATCAACCTGGATTTTTGTTCCCAAGACCAGAGGCCAAACAGTGCTGGTAGAGACATAGATGAAGAAAGTGTTAAGAACCTCTGCCTTTTCACTGTTGTTGGTGACTAATTCACCTCTTCTGTTTAACAGCAGGTGTGGAATAATGGTTGAGGGGGAATTTAGAAATTAAACTTATATTTACACTCTAAGAACAGCATTGAGACAAGGTGAAACACAGCTAATGTACAATGAGTCTGTACCATGGCAATTCCCCAGGCAACCCTAGATGTTGGCAACATCAGGGGAACTTGGTGTGCTGACTCTGGGAGAAATTGCATGGAGGGTGGAGCGGAGTGGAGACGTCACGGCCACGCTCTGTGAACAAGGGAGTCTAAAGGTACACAGCATACATTAATAAGCTGCACATTCGATACCCTGGGTCAGCAGTCTGTCAACTTTTGATGAAATGCTGTACTCAGAGTGAACTTTGCTTATTATAGTATCATTATAATACAAAAACGCACACCCATCTCAAAAGATACCCACCTCCCAAGGTGCGACCACCCCTCAATGAGCTTGCGCACTGAATTTTTCCTAGTCTGTGCCTTTAAACGCGAAGCGAGAGAATTTTAGACCAATCCTGACAAAGGTATGTATGACTAGAGTCACTCAAGCTCCACCTGCAAAGTAAAACACTATAAAATATTTTGAAAAGAGCTGGATGTCAGGGAAGATACTATCACTCCTGACCTTTAGGATACGCCAACAGGCTGACTTTCTCTTCCCTCCCTTGGGACACCTTTGGGTAAGATTCAAACACTCGACTATCCCAAGTGAATCCCCGGGAACTTCAGGAATCTCTATATACAGTTGTTTTATTACCCCACGCGTGTGTAACCCAGCCGTATTTAATTTCTTGAACATGCTTTGCAGACAGTGAATTTATCACCAGCAATCTAAAAGAGTTTGTGCATCTGTTGCTTCAATAAATTGCACTGTTGATTGACTCAGCTGATTGTGTTGTCCCTGAACGCGACCATACCTTTGAGTGTGGCCGTGTGAGTTCAGGAGGTGTCTGGCTGAGCAGGTAGTGCGATGTTAGTAGTGCATCCGGACCCGTGATAGTCCAACGAAGGTGTTGGGCACAACTGGACTACTAACGCTGACTTTGGGCATCACTCAGAACCTAAACTTAGCCACTCCCAGTCCCTCTGATACCTAAGGATCGACTGGAACGCAAGAGGGTTTAGTTTCTGCCAAATTGCTCTGCCTCTTAACGCAACAGCGGGCCAGTATTTTCCTTCTGTTTCTGCTTGTTGTTTAGGTACCTGAAGAATCCTTTCTTTTAGTTTTTCACATCTGTCAATTCAAGCTGACCTTTTGTTTTTCTAACTGCATCTCTGCATGCCCTGGTAATGCCCTTGTAGTTCTCAACAGTTATTTGTCTGCTTTTCCGTCTCTGGTACACTTCTCTTTTGGTTTTCAGCAGACTCAGAAGCTTACAGTTAAGCCAAGAGGGTCTCTTGCTCTGCCTACTTCCCTTTCCTTTAAAGGGGATTAACTGGTTTTGTGCTTCCAGGAGAACATTCTTAAAAAACTGCCAGCACTCGCTAGCCCCTTTATCCTCCATGGAAACTTCCCATGGAATGCCTCCCAAGTGAGTTCTGAGAGAGCTGAAGTTTGCTTTTCTAAAATCTAAAATCTTAGTCTTAGTACTAACCTTCAGCGTGTTCAGCAGAATCCCAAACTCCACAATACGGTGATCACTGCAGCCACGGCTATCACTAACTGAGATATAACAAAGCAGATTTTCTTGGTTTGTGAATCGCAAGTCCAGCAGTGCCTCGTTCTTTTTTGTTGGCACACCTAACATTGCTATGGCACATCTAACTTCCTCTGTGTAGAGGAAGCAGTCCTCTACACATTCCAGGAACTTGATGGATGACGTAAGCTGCTGTATTGTTCTTCCAACAAATGTCTGGGTACTTGAAGTCACCTATAAGAACCAGGTTCTGTTGACCTGAAGCTTGCTTAAGTGATCAAAACATTGCTTCATTGGCCTTATTGACTTGGTTTGGAGGTCAGTAGCAGACGCCTATTCTAAGATCCCCCTTTGGAGATGACTCCTCTGATCTTGACCCAGAAGTATTTGATACGGCTTCCACAACTGATGTAGTTTACTTCTATACATTCAAGGTTGTCCCTAACGCAGAGTGCAACTCCTCTTCCTCTTCTTCCCTGAATGTCTTTACAAAACAGCCTATAGGCATCCATTGTGATCTTCCAGTCATGTGAGTTTTGCCACCATATTTCAGTTATTCTTATGATATCATAACTTTCTGACTGGGAGCAGAGCTTTCGTTCCTCCTGTTTGTTCCCCAGGCTGAGTACACTGGTATACATACACTTGAGGTGGTTGGTCTTCTGGTTCTCATCTTGGGAGGCAGTTAAGGAACATTTGTCCCTGCTCTGGTTGGCCTGGCTTATTCCCCACTTGGTTGCAATGGCGTGAGCATTGACACTTTGGACCTGGTCCCTGAGACTTTCAGTTTTAAAGCCTGCCTCACTAAGCTGGCCAGCCTGCTACCAAAGATTCCCTTGCCTCTTCTAGACAGGTGGATCCCATCCCTCCCTAACAGGCTAAAATCATCAAAGAATGTCCCATTGCCATATAAGCCAAAACCCTCACAATGGCACCAGCCATGAAAACAGAAGTTGATTTGCATTGTACGTCTAACTTGTGAGATGGAAAAAAAGATTATTTGGGCACCAATACTTCTCAGTTGTACCCCAGAGCTTTGTAGTCTTCCTTGATTCTGCCCACGTTCCATCTTACAATGTCATTCTTGCTCACATGAAAGAATATCAATGGGTAGTAGATTGTGCTCTTGACAAGTTGTGGCACAACTTGTGACAAGTAGCTTTAGTGTGTACAAACTAGATTCTTTTCTGAGGAAACTAAAGTGGAAGATCTAATTTGGTGTGCACTGAACACATTACCACCTCTAATAAAGGCGTAATGGTACAAACTGGTGATTACTCTCAGATAACTTCAGATTTGAAAGACACTTGGTGGGGATATTCAGACCAGGAGACCTGAATAAGTGTAATTAAAAAAAAAATGTAGGAGCCACTGCCATAACTGTTGCCATTTACTCATCTGCTCCTTCTGCACCCAGTTTGCTCCTCTGTAGACACAGCCATTAACATCCGACCTGTGTTACATTATCTATTCACTCGGAAAACAATTCAAAAAGTATAAAGACATAGCTTTAATATTCAGGTGTTCAGACATAGGGCTAGTTAATTCTATGGATTGATCTGTCTACCTTAATGTCTATTTCTGCTGTGTCTCAAAAAGTTAGAAAATGTTATATCAGGTAAGCAAGACCTGTGAGTTTTGGGTGTTGGGTCTCAGGTCTCTCATTTTCCTAAAGATCTGGGCTTTGTGTGTTTGTTTTCTTACAGTGTTTTCATATGTTCTTGTCAGTCATTTGCTACTTTGGCTTTCTGTTTCACAGTAACGTGAAGAGCTGTGTGGGAGATGTGCGCTGTACATTTTCATTGTTTGCAACATGAGACAGATGTTCACCACAACCATGTAGCATTAACCGTTCCCGACATCTGTTCCTCACTGTGCAGTCCAGAAGAGCAACAGTCTTGCATTCATGCTGTTGCCTTTAAAAAGCCTAGAATATGCTGTCTAGCACTAGTATTTGGATAAGTGCTACTAAATCTATCTTGCTAATGATTTATATTGAAACCAATCTTGACTAAATAAATTCAGCTGAAATGAGGTTGCAGAAGATAAAGATGTTCCCAGGCCTGCTGAAAGAAGACTGACCTTGTTTTGAAAACATCCTTAGAAGAAATTTTTTTCTTCACTGTTTTGTTCATTCCTTTCTTATGATACATGCTTTTATCTACAGAAAAGATGAAGCATCTGATATATGTCTTCCTATCAGTCTCTGCATACAAGATAAATATAAATACTACACCAGCATAGAATTTCCATTACCACATTCTCTTATTTCATTTCCTAATTATTCTATACACAATGGCTGCCAGCCATTCATATAGTTTTTTCTTTACTGTGCTGCGGATTCTAATGTCTTTTGTTTACCATTCTATTTAAAGTCCTCAGGAGAGAGTGGAATATTTCTACAAAGAATTTCTTTAATACTTGATGTATACATGTATTTTTTGAGCACATGGACTGAAAACTGGCTGAAGGACCAGGCGCAGAGTGTGCTACAAGGTGGCAAGAAGTTTAGTTGGAGGCCAGTAACTAGTGATGTATCCCAGGGGTCTATACGGGGTCCAGTCTTGTTTAACACCTTCATTAATGATTTGTGTGATGGGGCAGAGTGTACCCTCAGCAAATATGCAGATGACACAAAACCAGGAGGCATGGCTGAGAGTCATGCTGCCATCCAGAGGCACCTCAACAGGCTGGAGAAATAGGGTGTAAGGAAGATCATGAAGTTCAACAAGGAGAAATGCGAAGTCCTACATCTGAAGAGGAACAATCCCAAGCACCAAAATATGATGGGAGCCACCCAGCTGGAAAGCAGCTTGGCAGAAAAGGGCCTGGGGGTCCTGCTGGACACCAAGTTGAACATGAGCCAGCAACATTCCCTAGCCACAAAGAAGGTTAGTGGTATTCTGGGCTGCATTAGGCACAGTATTGCCAGCAGGTCAAGGGACATGATCCTTCCCTTCTCCTCAGCCCTGGTGAGGCCACACCTGGAATAGTCTGTCCAGTTCTGGGCTCCTCAGTGCAAGAAAGACACGAACATACTGGAGAGAGTCTAACCAAGGGCCACAAAGACGATGAATGGACTTTCCTCCTGTGAGGAAAGGTTGAGACAATTGTGACTGTTTAGCCTAGAGAAGAGAAGGCTTAATGTACATAAATAACTGGAAAGAGAGTGCAAAGAGGACAGAGTCAGGCTTGTTTCAATGGTGCCCAGTGACAGGATCAGAGGCAATAGGCACCAACTGAAGCACTGGAGGTTCCCTCTGTAAATCAAGAAACACTTTTTTACTGTGAGGGTGACCAAACATTGGCACAGGTATCCCAGAGACGTGGTGGAGTCTCCCACCTCAGAGGTATTCAAAAGCCATCTGGGTGTGGTCCTAGACTCTACATGGCCGTGCAGTAGCAGGGGGCTTGGACCAGATGGCCTCCAGATGTCCCTCCTAACTTCAGCTGCTGGTTTGGCTATGAAGAAAGTATCTCTATTGATTAATTAAAGGAAGGTTATTTAAACAGCCAGTTAACTGATATAGCCAGCTGATCCACTGAAAGAGCTGTCTATCTAAAACAAAGGCTACTGTGGTGGGTTGTCCCTGGCTGGATGCCAGGTGCCCCTGAAAGCTGCTCTGTCACTCCCCTTTTAACTGGACAGGGGAGAGAATGTATTACGAAAGGCTCGTGGGTCAAGATAAGGACAGGGAGAGATCACTCACCAATTACAATCACAAGCAAAACAGATTCGACTTTGGGAAAAAATACTTTAATTTATTATGAATCAAATCAGAGTAGGATAATAAGAACTAAAACCAAATCTTGAAACCCCTTCCCCCCACCCCTCCCTTCTTCCCGGGCTCAACTTCACTCCCCATTTCTCTCCCTCCTCCCCCCGAGCGGCGCAGAGGGACGGGGAATGGGGGTTGTGGTCAGTTCATCACACCTGGTCTCTGCCGCTCCTTCCTCCTCAGGGGGAGGACTCCTCACCCTCTGCCCTGCTCCAGCCTGGGGTCCCTCCCATGGCAGACAGTCCTCCACGGACTTCTCCAACGTGAGTCCTTCCCACGGGCTGCAGTTCTTCACGAGCTGCTCCAGCCTGGGTCCCCCACGGGTGCCGTCCTTTAGGAACAGGCTGCTCCAGCAGTTTTTCAGACTGGAAAAATTCTTTTTTGTATCTGACAATGATTTACAACAAAAGTGGAAGACTTCAGGCCACCTTGCAAATTCTATCATGTCTACAAATTAGGATTGAGGACTGAAAGGGGTTCCCCATTTAAAACTGGTATATTGCAACTTTATTTGTGGGCTCCATTTTTGTCACCTTGTATAGCCCTGCTGAAAATTCCACAGTATTTCACAGAATCATGATAGCCCATACACATAACTTCTTTTGCAAGATTACAAATTCAATTTGTAGGAAATGACAATATGCTTAACGGACTATAGCTTTGGAATGTACATGAATACACAGAACATTAGATATGACAGTGGAACACAGGTAAATCATTCATATTCAGTTTATGAGCTAGATTAGCATGAAAAATTACTCAGATTTTTGCCCCACATTTCTTTTAATCTCTTTCCAGGTTTCTAAAATCTGTCTGTTTTCACCATTTTGCCACCCCCTTCTGCTATATAGAAATATCAAAATAGTCATAAAAATAATCATTTTGAAAGTCAATACAACACATTGAACACAGAAAGTCACTTAGGTCCTTTAGAAATTTCCTTGTTTCCTATGTCTTCTCTATAGATTGAGACTGTGTTTGAAACAGAATGGGATATTTGTCCCTAACAAATCCCACCCCCTTTTTGTATATTAAACTTTTTGATGCTGAAGTCTTTATAAATTGCTTTCATTATCCACTATGTACAGTTGATAAGCATCGAGTCAATGATCTTTGGAGATTTCTAATAGTTATTACTCTCCTTTAGTCATGTCATGTTATCCATAATGCCTACAGAGCAGAAAAGAATTTGATTTAATGTTTTATTCAAAGGATAAATCATTCAGCAGGATAACAGTCCCTAACGCAAGGTAGATATTAGTAGATGCAAAATGTCCAGTTTATTGCAGCCTGGGATATAGATTTACTTTGACCCTTTCATCCTGGAGGTGAAAGAGTTTTCTATTAATGGCCAGTTACAAAACTCACAGTACTCTCAGTGTTTTTGACATCCTTTCTTACTCTGATTATTGATCCATGCAACTGCTTTACCATCTACATGCTGTTGGCATTCTAAAAGTATGTTATTCTCTTTTGCTGTCTCACTGAGATATATATAAATTTGTTTTGTTAAATATAATACAATACAATATAATATGAATTTCTCTACATATATATAAATTTATTGTTTTCCTAATATTTTTGTAATTGTATATACCCTATTTCATTACATTTGTTCTTTAAATGTGTGAAGAGTATAGGTCACAGAATGAACAGATATAGAACTCACTAATTTAAGGAAAGAAATGAAGTGGCTTTAGATGTAGTTGTCATCAATATTGCTGTGACCATGAGATCTCTAAACTCCGAGATGTTTGTTTTCACTTTAAGGGCCTGCCTAAGCAGGCCTATCTATTCCAAGAGGAACTGATGAATGTTCTCCCAAATGCTCTGTTCTATTAAGTGAGATTATTCAGTAAATTCCTACTGCTGCTAGTGAAGGCCTTTGTATCTGAAAGTGTTAATTGCACTCAGATCTGACTGCCAAAGCATATGCTTAACTTTGGGAAGACAGCTCATGACTCTGGTTTTGTTGAAAATATTTACATTCTGGAAAAGGAGAAAATGCTTTCCGCATTAGATTCACAGTTCTTGTTAGGCTGAAAGGTTCCCATGCAAGAACTGTATCGAATAAAGAACTGGAAATTTATAAAAAGGAGAAGTCTAATATTACTTGTATGAGTAGTGGGATGTCCCATTTGCTTGAGTAGCAGAAACACTAGAGTGATTACTAAATTGGCCTATCCCATGTGTAACACAGCAACAACTGAGAAATAGCACTTGGAATTCTGGTTTAAACACAGTGAGACACTCACCCAGTATGTTCTTATCCACAAGAAAATCTACCTTAAATAAATGACACTTACAACAGACTGCATAGCTACTACTGTCAAGATAGCATTGATAAGTAGTTCATAATATGCCTGTCTTGTGGGATAGGGGACAAGAAAAGAGTAAAGTCAGGACCCTGAATGTTAAGAAAGCAAACTTCCAGCTCTTCAGGGAGTCAGTCAATAGGACCCCCTGTGAAACTCCCCTCAGGGACAAGGGAGCAGAACAGAGCTGGCAGATCTTTAAGGATGCTTTCCATAGAACACAAGAACTCTCAATCCCCAAGTGTAAGAAATTAGGAAAGGAAGGCAAGAGACCAACATAGCTGAGTGGAGACCTGCTGGGCAAACTAAAGGCCAAGCAGGAAATGCAAATGCAGTGGAAGCAGGGACAGGTAATCTGTGAAGAGTACAAGGATGCTGCCTGATTGAGTAGGGATGAGGTCAGGAGGGCCAAGGTGTGGCTGGAGATGAACATGGCAAGGGGTGCAAAGAATCATAAGAAGGTCTTCTACAGGTATGTCAGCCAGAGAAGGAAGGTCAAGGAGTACCCCCCTTGATGAGCAAGACTGGCAAACTGACAACAATGGATGAGGAGAAGGCTGAGGTACTGACGGACTTTGCCTCAGTCTTCACTGGCAGTCTGTCTTCCCACACCTCTCAGGTGGAAAGACTGCAAGATGGGGACTGGAGGTACAAAATCCATCCCACTGTAAAAGAAGATCAGGTTCAGGACCAACTAAGGAACCTGAACATGCACAAGTCTATGGGACCTGATGAGATGCATCCCAGAGACCTGAGGGAACTCTCTGACATAGTTGCCAAGCCACTCTCTATGATATCTGAAAAGTTATCTGGAGAAGTTCCTGGAGACTGGGAAAAAGGGTAACAAAGCACCTATTTTTAAAAAGGTGGCAAGGAGGACCCTGGGAACTACGGACCTGTCAGCCTCACCTCTGTGCCTGGGAAGGTCATGGAACAGATCCTCCTAGAAGTTATGCTAAGGCACATGGAGGACGGGGATTTTCTGAGACAGCCAGCATGGCTTCAGCAAGGGCTGACCAACCTAGTGGACTTGTAGGATGAAGTGACCACATCAGTCAACAAGGGAAGAGCTACTGATGTCGTCCATCTGGACTTCTGTAAGGCCTTTGACATGGTCCCAGCAACGTCCTTGGCTCTAAATTGGTGAGAAATGGATTTCACGGGTGGACTGTTGGGTGGATCAGGAATTTGTTGGATGTTGGCGTCCAGAAGGTAGTGGTCAATGGCTCAATGTCCAGATGGAGATTGGTGAGGAGTGGTGTCCCTCAGGGGTCTATATTGGGACCAATACTGTTTAATATGTTCATCAATGACATAGAGAGTGGGATCAAGTGCACCCTCAGCAAGTTTGCAGGTGACACCAAGTTGGGTGGTATAGTTGGCATGCCTGAGAGACAGGATGCGATCCAGAGGGACCTAGACAAACTTGAGGAATAGGCCTATGTGAACTCCATGGGGTTCACCAAGGCCAAGTGCAGGGTCCTGCACCTGGGTCGGGGTAACCCCCGGTATCAATACAGGTTGGGGGATGAAGGGATAAAGAGCAGCCTTGCCCAGAAGGACTTGGGGGTACTGGTGGATGAAAAGCTGGACATGACCCGGCAATGTACGCTTTCAGCCCAGAAAACCAACCACATCCTGGGCTGCACCCAAAGCAGCGTGGCCAGCAGGGCGAGGGAGGGGATTCTGCCCCTTTACTGTGCTCTGGTGAGACCCCACCTGCAGTGCTGCGTCCAGCTTTGGAGCCCTCAGCACAGGAAAGACATGGCCCTGTTGCAGCGAGTCCAGAGGAGGGCCACTAAAATGCTCAGAGGGATAGAACACCTCTCCTGTGAGGACAGGATGAGAGTGTTGGGTTGTTCAGCCTGGAGAAGAGAAGGCTCCAGGGAGACCTTATTGTAGCCTTCCATTACTTAATGGGGGTTTGTAAGAAAGATGAGGTGTCCTGGTTTCAGCTGGGATAGAGTTAATTTTCTTCACAGAAGCCAATGTAAGACTGTGTTTTGAATTTGGGATGCAAAAATGTCAATACCGTACCATATCAGTTGTTGCCAAGCAGTCAAGGACAGTCCAGCGTCTTATGCTGTCCTGCCAGCAAGAAGGCTGGGGGTTCACAGGAAGCTGGGAGGGAACACAGCCAGGTCAGCTGACCCAAACTGGCCAAAGGGATATTCCATGCCATAGGACATCACGCTCAGTATGTAAAGCTGGGGGGGAAGAAGAAGGAGGGGGTGGAGGGACATTTGGTGTTATGGCGTCTGTCTTCCCAAGAAACCATGACGTGATGGAGCCCGGCTTCCCTGGAGATGGCTGAACCCCTGCCTGCCCATGGGGAGCAGTGAATTAATTCCTTGTTTTGCTCTGCTTGCGTGTGCGGCTTTTGCTTTGCCTATTAAACTGTCTTTATCTCAACGCATGAGTTTTCTCACTTTTGCTCTTCTGATTCTCTCTCCATCCCACCATGGGGGAGTGAGCGAGTGGCTGTGTGGTGTTTAGTTGCTGGCTGAGGTTAAACCATGACATGAAGACAGACTTTTTAGCAGGGCCTGTTACAATAGGACAAGGAGCAATGGTTTTAAACAAAAAGAGGGTAGATTTAGACTAAGTCTAAAGGAATGTTTCCCAGTTAGGGTGGTGAAACACTAGCCTAGGTTGCCCATGGAGGTGGTAGATGCCCCATCCCTGGAAATATTCCAGGTCAGGTTGGATGGGGCTCTGAGGAACCTGATCTAATTGAAGATATCCCTGCTTACTGCAGGGGGGTTGGACAAGATTACCTTTGAAGGTCCCTTCCAACCCAAAGATTCTATGATTCTATAGAATTTCATGAGCCATTTAAAGGAAATGATTCTAGATAACTGTATTTTAGTGTAATTAAGAAACTTAGATAGCATCTGTAATATCTGTGTTAACCTTGACTTACCATTTTTTATTACAAATGTCATAGCTACCATCTCTCCATCATCCAGTTTTGACATGCTCCTGCATCAACCTCAGCCTCAGCTTTCTTGATATTACTTCAGACACCAGGGGGATCATAAGAGATGATTAAACCACAAACTGTTGGTAAAAACATATCTCATAGATCAGGAAAGCCAGAAACATCTGGAAAACATCAGAAAGAGTGTCACGTACAGCCAGGCCATGAAACAATTTGCTTGAGATACCCAGCTCTTCTGAGTAGAAGAACACTACAACAGTGAGCATTCTCCAGATTGTATCTTTGAATGACCTCCCAAAGATATATATCAAAACAGTATACTACAATCAAAACACGTGATTTATAGTACACCCCTAGTAATCACATACCACTGTAACCTAAAACAAAAGCCAAAAGTTATTACAGAAATACTCATCATATCTTCAAATACATTTTCAGATCTCCCCTACTATGTTTCAAATGGCAATCCCCAGAGCAAAATGTAGTGCCTTCAAGGACACTTATGTAGGTGAAGCTGAACAGCCACAATACACTGAAATGAGCTCAGACAGGCATCTGATAAAGGATAAACCAAATAAATAGCCCTAAGTGAGCAATTTTTTCACAACAATATCCACTTACCAAGCTCTCATAATCCTAATTCTTAAGAGAGAACTTCAAAGCTCATTTCCAAATGCACAAATCTACGGAATACCCTCAGTCATGGACTTGGGATAGAATCTTCTCTATGTTATACTTGTCCCACCTCAGGCCAACCCTGCAGTGTTGCAGGTGGGGTGGGTTTCTGTTTGTTTCTCTCTCTTGTATATAACCTTAACATATCTTTCATCTGTATTAGCCTTCCACTGCATTACAGGTGTCAATCGTCTTTTTAACTGTCCTGTAGAGAAACAGTGTACTAAATTTAGAGCAACTGTCCTAATCCTTTATCTCGCTACAAAACTTGCAGCTTCTATTTCAAAGCAGACTACAAGAATGTGAACCTAGGAAGTCACTTGCTTTTTTTTTCCAGCTATATAAACTGATCTAATAGAGGATCTCTCTCACATGTATCCTCACACCCTCACAGATACAAATCACAGTGAACACAGCCTCTGAATGACATCATTCATTTTAAAGGTAAACATACTTAATTCTTAATATTTACTTCAGCAAAACTGGTTTTGCAATATAGAAATCATTACTCTTTTAATGGATTTTGACCCATAACTATCATTCTCTTTCTTGTCTTACCACTGACTGTATTGCTAGAGAACATTCAAATGAGATCCCTGGGAATTCCTTGCCTCCTCAGAAACAGAATTAATCACAGAACCACAGACTCACAGAATCATTAAGGTTGGAAAAGACCTTTAAAAACGTCAAGTCCAATCATCAACCCAACACACCATGCCCACTAAACCATATCCTGAAGTGCCACGTCTACATGTTTTTTGAACACTTCCAGTGATGGTGACTCCACCACCTCCCTGGGCAGCCTGTTCCAATGTTTGACCGCTCTCTCCATAAAGAAATTTTTCCTAATATCCAGTGTAAACCTCCCCTGGTGCAACTTGAGGCCATTTCCTCTCGTCCTACCACTAGTTACTTGGGAAAAGAGACCAACACCCACCTCGCCACAACCCCCTTTCAGGTAGTTGCAGAGAGCGAAGAGGTGTCCCCTCAGCCTCCTCTTCTCCAGACAGTTCCCTCAGCCGCTCCTCATAAGACTTATTCTCCAGACCCCTCACCAGCTTCATTGCCCTTCTTTGGACACGCTCGAGCATCTCAACGTCCTTCTTGTAGTGAGGGGCCCAAAACTGAACACAATTCTATAAATTTTATGAACACAATCTATAAATTTTAAAAGAGAAGTGCGTCAAAAATAAACCCCAAAGCCCAAGCACTTCAGTTCAAGGCTTCTGTCCTCTCAGTATGCTTCTGCTGCTACACATTTGTCCTCCCTCAAACTTATAAAATATTGTGTCCTTAATATAAACACTTTTCTGGTTATTTTGGGCCTGAGGATTGGGTAAAACCATAATAAAGATGCTGAGTGAAACAGCTGGCCTCATTAATGACATATGTAATTTAAAAAAAAAAAGAAAAAGAATCAACAACTGACTTCTATAATGTAGAAAATAGTTAGAACAATAGACATTAACGCACAAAACAGAGCCCATAAACTAAGAGATAGTAGAAGATGAGCTTCCTTATCCAAGTAATTTCACAGAGTTTCACAGCAATTAAGGTGTAGTGTTTGATTTATTTTGTGGTATCTGTGTCTGCATTTGTTTTCAGAGAGCAGGAGCAAAGAGAAAAGGATTTGGATTTGTTCTCCTGGTGAACTTTGGAGACAATTATTCTCACTGAACTGGTGGTTGGAAGGGAGCTTGTAGCTTATTCCTAAAACACAGTGCAATGCCCTGCTGAAGCTAAAAACCTCTGTGAATGTGGAATAACATCACATTTCAGACCTGTTCACAAAATGACTGTAAATGAAATATTTCATTTCCTTCTGCTTGGAGTCATATAAGTTATGGTATTTTGATTCCCATCACAGTTGGAGTTAGGGTGAAATATTGTCATGAGGGGCTCATTAGACTGGTAAATTTAACATCATCTGTTTTGCAGAAGTAATATAAAAGTGACATTGGAGTTCTGTATGAATGAATTAGTCAGGACAGTAGGAACTTATGTCCCAAAACTAATTTGTTTTTCTTCATGTCACAGAATTGAGTACCAAAATAAGATGATGTCACAGAACAACACTGGCTCCCCATTAACAGTTGGGCAAGCACCGCAACAAGCGTTCAAGACGTGTATAAAATCTGTCCTTCTGATGTCTCTTCCAGTCCCTTTTTTTCTGTGCTTTATGCTTCCAGATTTCCACTAACTTTACTATGTGATAGTTCTATAAGGCTGTGGTAGGAGTTGATTCTTTGAGTATCATACAGGCAGAGATATGGGGATGGTATGAATTACAACCATCTCGGGCGGGGTGGGGAGGAGAAAAAAACCCAAAAACAAACAGGGAGAGAGTTAATAGCTTGACCACTCCATCATGAGTGGCAGATGAGACATTCTATAAGCAACTGGCAGAAGTCTCACATTCACTGGCCCTTGTTCTTGTAGGGGACTTCAATCTACCGGACATCTGCTGGAAGTATAACACAGCAGAGAGGAAACAACCTGGGAGGTTCCTGGAGTGTGTGGAGAATAACTTCCTGACACAGCTCGTGAGTGAGCCCACCAGGGGAGGTGCCTTGCTTGACCTGCTGTTTACAAACAGAGAAGGACTGGTGAGAGATGTGGTGGTCGGAGGCCGTCTTGGGCTTAGCGACCATGACATGATAGAATTCTCAATTTTGAGTGAAGTAAGGAGAGGGGTCAGCAAAACTGATACCATGGACTTCTGGAGGGCAGACTTCAGCCTGTTCAGGTCACTGGTTGACAGAGTCCCTTGGGAGACCATCCTGAACGGCAAAAGGGTCCAGGAAGGCTGGACAGTCTTCAGGAAGATAATATTAAATGTGCAGGAACAGGCAGTTCCCATGTGCTGTAAGAAGAGCTGGTGGGGAAGGCGACCGGCCTGGCTGAACAGGGAGATTTTGCTGAGACTCAAGGAAAAGAAGAGAGTTTATCATCTCTGGAAGAAGGGGAAGGGAACTCAAGTAGAATCCAAGGATCTTGTTAGATCAAGCAGGGACAAAATTAGAAAGGCAAAAGCCCAGCTAGAGCTCATTCTGGCCACAGTCGTAAAGGATAATAAAAATGTTTTTACAAATATATTAACAACAAAAAGATTCCATCTCCATCCCTTATTGGATATGGTGGGGAACATTGTCACCAAGGACGAGGACAAAGTTGAGGTACTTAATGACTTCTTTGCCTCGGTCTTTAATAGCCAGACCAGGTATCCACAGGGTATTCAGCCCCATGAGCTGGAAGATGGGGATGGAGAGCACAATAATCCCCCCATAATGCAGGAGGAAGCCATTAAGGACCTGTTAAGCCACCTGGATACCCACAAGTCTATGGGGCCTGATGGGATCCACCCAAGAGTACTGAGAAAGCTGGTGGACGAGCTTGCCAAGGCCCTGTCCATCATTTATCAGCAGTGCTGGTTAACAGGGGAGGTCCCATACGACTGGAGCCTTGCCAATGTGACACCCATTGACAAGAAAGGCCGGAAGGAGGATCCTGGGAACTACAGGCCTGTCAGCCTGACCTCCGTACTGGGGAAGATCACGGAGAGCTTCATCTTGAGGGTAATCATGGGGCATTTGAAGGACAACCAAGGGATCAGGCCCAGCCAGCATGGGTTCATGAAAGGCAGGTCCTGCTTGACCAACCTGATTTCCTTCTACGTTCAGGTGTCCCGCCTAGTGGATGAGGGAAAGACTGTGGTTGTTGTCTACCTGGACTTCAGTAAAGCCTTTGACAGCGTCTCCCACAGCATTCTCCTGGAGAAACTGGCGGCTCGTGGCTTAGACAGGTTTACTCTTTGCTGGGTGAGGAACTGGATGGATGGCCGAGCCCAGAGAGTTGTGGTGAACGGCATTAAATCCGGCTGGTGGCCCATCACAAGCGGTGTTCCCCAGGGCTCGGTTCTGAGGCTGGTCTTGTTCAATACCTTTATTGATGATCTGGATGAGGGGATCAAGTGCTCCCTCAGTAAGTTTGTAGATGACACCAAGTTAAGTGGGAGTGTTGATCTGCTGGATGGTAAGAGGGCTCTGCAGAGGGATCTGGACAGGCTGGATCGATGGGCAGAGGACAACCGTATGAGGATTAATAAGGCCAAGTGTCAGGTCCTGCACTTGGGTCACAACAACCCCATGCAACACTCCAGGCTTGGGGGGGAGTAGCTGGAGAGCTGCCTGGCGGAAAGAGACCTGGAGGTGCTGGTTGACAGCCGGCTGAACGTGAGGCAACAGTGTGCCCAGGTGGCCAAGAAGGCCAACGGCGTCCTGGCCTGTATCAGAAATAGTGTGGCCAGCAGGAGTAGGGAAGTGATCGTGCCCCTGGACTCAGCACTGGTGAGGCCGCACCTCAACTACTGTGTTCAGTTTTGGGCCCCTCACTACAAGAAGGACGTTGAGTTACTGGAACATGTCCAGAGAAGGGCAATGAAGCTGGTGAAGGGTCTGGAGCACAAGTCTTATGAGGGGCGGCTGAAGGAACTGGGGTTGTTTAGTGTGGAGAAGAGGAGGCTGAGGGGAGACCTTATCGCTCTCTACAACTACCTGAAAAGGGGTTGTGGCAACGTGGGTGCTGGTCTCTTCTCCCAAGTAACTAGTAACAGGACAAGAGAAAATGGCCTCAAGTTGCGCCAGGGGAGGTTTAGATTGGATATTAGGAAAAATTTCTTCACCGAGATGCTGGTCAAGCATTGGCACAGGCTGCCCAGGGAGCTGGTGGAGTCCCCATCTCTGGAAGTATTCAAATAATGTATAGATGTGGTGCTTCAAAACATGGTTTAGGGGACATGGTGACATTTGGTAGTGGTTGGACTTGATGATCTTGAAGGTCCTTTCCAACCTTAATGATTCTGTGATTCTGTGATTATCACTTTCTCTCTCTATAGTGGAAATAACAAGGTCCCAACATATTACACTCACACATTTTTACTACAGTGTTTTACCTTCATATAATTTTTTAATATCGTATGTCAGGGTAAAGCTTGAAATGAACTACTTGTGCTTAATAGTGTGGGAGTAATTACCCAAACTGGCATATGATTTACGCAGCACATGTTGTGTTACAGGATACACTCTGTGTCCAAATTATTCCTTCCATAAAATGTTTATTATTTCAGTGGTTATCAATGTTGGAAGGGTTTGCTATACTTAATTTTAGACCAATTTATCTGGTAAGCATACTTTCTTCTTATGTTAATCTTCTTGAAACATTCTTTCCTTTAATTTTCCTTCTTTATTTTTTGTGCCTAAAATAATTATAAAATAAACACTGTGTTTTCAAAAGTTTTCACAAATTTCTCAAATACTGTAGTTATGAAGTGTTACACAATAGACATACAGTAAGAAAAGGGAGGAAAAGGGAAAGGAAGGAGAACAGGAGGGGAAGAGAGGTGAGTAGAGAGGAGAGGCTCTTGGATCTCTCTGTAGATATGAATCATAATAGGGTTTTTTACATTGCTTTTGAAAAGCCCACAATTATTTCATTGTAAGTAATTAAGTCTCTTTTTTTTTTTGTTTGGTTTGGGGTTTTTGTTTTGACTTTTATTTCAGTACCCACTTTCACATTTCGGTCCAGCCAATTATTTTTAAATTTTAGTATGAAATTTGTATTTATTTATACTTATTACCATAACATAAAATGTTTGTCTATTATTTTTTGTGGTTCTGTACTATTTACCATAATTCAGGACATGATTTGAAACAATGCATACGAACAAAGACATATTTTCTCATGAACCAAAGGTTTATTTGTTGAATGCCATGTACTATAAATGTTTAGCATGTAGAATCTGTCTATACGTTGTGATATGTTTTTTACATGTCCACCCCAAACATACCTGTTGAGAATTTTTATATGATATTTTAATGTTTAAAACAATTTCTCAGAGCACGAGAGCGAGAAACAGAGAAGTTATGTATGTGCACGTGAACTGTTTTTTCAAACTCACAACTTCTGTTAGATGAAATGGACCCTAAAGAAACCCTGAGAGATGAGCCCACATGAGAAAGACAATTCTATTTCATGACAAATTCAGAGGTTTCAGATCACAAACTAGTTCCTTTTTGACAAATTTAAACTAAAAGTTTCAACTGAGGAGGGTACACAGTAAAGTCTTATGAATTGGGTAGGAGTTTGCACATTACGAAATGCGTATAGTGTAGACATCAAATCCTTGGTGCCAATTGTTTGGTTTTACAACCCCACCCTTGTTGGGCCACACAGCTTACTACCATAAACAGAGCTACAGTCTTCAAACAGGCTCCATGAGACCTTACAGGTACAACTTGTGAATCAGTTTGTCCCATTAAGAGGTTTTGACCCAGCATTTTTGAGATCCTTACTGACACAAAAGACATCTGATCTGATGTTACAAGAAAGGGCCAGAACCTATAAAATATATATAGGTATATAACCACAGGGAACTTCAGTCATTCAGATTATGTGATTCCTCTATTACCCATCAGGCCAAAACCCTTTGATTCTCCAGATGGTCCCATCTGCTGATGTGTGTTACAATGCTTTGCTTTTTTTGTAGAACACATGATGTCTTTTATAGCTATCTGTATGCAATTTAAAATGGATTATAAATAAATCTCAGTCGGAAAATAGCAAGAGAAATTTTTCAGAGGAAGATCTGAAATCTGAATTCCCAATCAGGGAATTTTATTTATATGTGTTCCTTACCTTTATCTTTCCCTATGATCTTCCTTCTTGTTTTCTAAATTACAGTAGTTTTACTGCTTTTTTTTTAAAGTGTTAATATATTTGTCACTTTTAGGCCAATCATATATCTTCTCCATATGTTGCAGATGTGAACAATAATACTATCACTTCATTTCGCTGGCTGAATTTATGGCTAAATATATTATCTGAACACAAAAACATAGACACATACACATGGAAAAAATTGAAAGATTAGAAGTAGTATTTAATTTAATAATTTCCAAAGAAGCTGTAGAATCTTTGACTTAAGTGCAAGTTTTAATAACATTTGCTATTTTCTGACTGAAAAATCTTACAAGTGAGTGAAGTACAGTAAGTAAATGCATTTTGAATTTTAATTTCAGTAAAGTGTTTTTAATAAAATTAAATCAAACAATATGCAGAAAGGAGTAATCAACATGATACTACAATATGTTTTTTATTATTAGATCATGGAACTGTTTTGTACATACTTTTTTTTTCTGTTACATATGTTGAAAATGTGCATGGAAAATAAAATTGTCTATGGTAGAGTAGACACTGGTGATTAGCATAAAAATAAAAACAGATAAGGGTGTATATATTCCTTGACCATTGTTTGATTTGTTTAAACCTGAACTGAATCTAAGATTTGCAAGAGGAATAAATATTTCAGATTTGAAATTAACAGCCATCAGGAGAAAAACTCTAGGGGTTCATTCACCCTTAAAATATAGCTTAATGATATTTAAAAAATTTTTATCAACAGTAAAAAATCCAATAGAGTTCCTATAAAAAGAGTGTCCCCTGAGTAGAGAAGCTATTGGAAATGACAGCAATTAAATCAAGCTTATGAAATATTTAGACTCATTCCAAGGTGAATTTTTTTCAATAAATATCAGCGATTAGACCAGATAATAGAAGAAAGAGATTGAAAAGAAATGTATGCAGAATTAATCAATTTAGCATTTTCATAAAAAGGGAGGGACTTTATTTAATCAGGAAATATGCTAAACATTTTGTGAAAACCTGACTAACTGGATGTAGAAGAATGAGGAATGAAAGAGTTATTGCAAAGAGCAGTATAGAAGTGTAAACTGTAGGTTGCCATTGCAGATTCATCCTTACCAAACACAAAATCTGATACATTTTAGTTTTGTTTTAAAAACTCACAAACCACATTATTTATTTGCAAATGCTCTTGAAGTTTTTTTTTAATGTGTCTTGCAAAAATGGATGATTTGTAGTTAGCAATTTTTATGTATCTCCTTTAACAACTGTATTATACACTGGGAAAAGATAGCATATTTATCCAGCTTAACAGGCCACTCTGGGAGCAGTGATAACAGAAAAATCCACCTGAAGCAATCAGGGATTTTGATGTTCTGTATATGTGAAGCTGATGTTGTTTTGGGGTCATAAGAGCTACTAAACAACTTGTATGGAAGTGAATATTACTTTTAAAAAAAGTATTTTATGTAGAAGACTCTCACAGAGCGAATTAAGTGCTTTTATCCCAACCTAATTAAAAGTCCGTTTTAAGCAAAGTAAAGACTGTAACCAAAGTTATTGATAATTGTCAATCAGTCATTACCAGTCCCTGCTTTACAAGATTGATAATTGTTCTTTTTGATAGAAATTCAAGGATGTTCTGCTTCAGTACAAGAACCTTCTGGAAGATATGTCAAAGCATATGGAAGACAAGAAGGTGTTTAGAGACAGACAACTTCACCAAGGGCAAATTGTGCCTGACTAACTTAGTGGCCGCCTATGATGGAGTGACTGCGTAAGAGGACAAGTGAAGAGCTATGGATGTCATCTACATAGATTTCTGTAAGGCCTTTGACACCATCCCCCACAACATCCCTACCTCTAAATCAGAGAGATATAGGTTTGATGGATGGACTGTTAGATGGATTAGGAACTGGCTGGATGGCCACATCCAAAGGGTCAATGGCTCAATGTATAAGTGGAAACCGGTAACGAGGGTTAAGGGTCTGTACTGGGACCAATACTATTTAATATCTTCATCAGAGGCATAGACTGTGGTACTGAGTGCATCCTCAGCAAGTTTGCAGAGGACACCAAGCTGAGTGGTGCAGTTGACATGCCTGAGGGATGGGATGCCATCCAGAGACACCTGGACACTCTTGAGGAACCTCATGAAGTGTAACAAGGCCAAGTACAGGATACAAATTCTCAGTATCAATACAGACAGGAGGATGAATGGTCTGAGAGCAGGCCTGCCAAGAAGGACTTGGGGGTACTGGTGGATGAAAAGCTGGACATGAGCCAGCAATGTGCGTTCATAACCGAGAAGGCCAACTGTCTCCTGGGCTGCATCCAAAGCAGCGTGGCCAGCAGGTTGAGGGAGGTGATTCTGCCCCTCTGCTGTGCTCTGGTGAGACCCACCCTGCAGTTCTGCGTCCAGCTTTGGAGCCATCAGCACAGGAAAGACATGGCCGTGTTGGACTGGGTCCAGAAGAGGGCCACAAAAATGATCAGAGGGATGAAACACCTCTCCTGTGAGGACAGGCTGAGAGAGTTGGAGTTGTTCAGCCTGGAGAAGAGAAGACTCCAGGGAGACCTTATTGCAGCCTGCCAGTACTTGAAGGAGGCTTCTAAGAAAGATGGGGACAGACTTTTTAGCAGGGCCTGTAGGGATAGGACGAAGGTTTATGGATTTAGACTAAAAGAGGGTGGAGTTAGACTAGATCTAAAGAAGAAATTTTTCCCACTGAGGGTGGTGAAATACCAAAACCCTGTTGCCCAGAGAAGTTGTGGATACCGCAGCATTGGAAGTATCAAGATCTGGTTGGATGGGGCTCTGAGCAATCTGATCTAGTGAAAGATGTCCTTGTCCATGGCAGGGGGATTCTAAATAGATGATCTTTCACAGTCCCTTCCAATCCAAAACATTCTACGATTCTATGGTCTTTTTCCACCTTACCTGGTTCACAGAAATCAAGATTTTTTTGCATTCTCATTAAATCTCACACATTTTCTCTGGGTTGAATCTCTTCTTTAGGACATATATTTTCAGCTGTTGAGATTTAACATACATTATTTATACATCTTCAGTTTTTATAATATTTACCCTTATGATTTCAACTGGTGTAACTTGTAAAGATATAAAACTTTTGGTAGTGCTTATGCAAACCTGTACCTTGGCAGCTTACTACAAGCCTGAGTGATGTGTGTGTAATCAGTGTGTGGCCTAATATTTTATACCCTGCTGCTTTTCATTTTCTCTTTTCATCATAGGATGAAAGTTCTGTGGTCACTATCAGTGATAGTTTTTTCAATTATTTTAAAATATCTCGAGATTTTTTTAAATGAACATATTCATGTCTCCTTTAATATCAAAAAAGAAGCTGTCAGTTTAGTATCCAGGGTTTTTCCCATCATTCTCTCCATTGTGATATCCTTTTTCTTGACCTTGTTTCCT